>NC_134228.1:12512195-12704695 GCF_965140235.1 Caretta caretta | reverse complement strand
TCCCCCATGACACACTGGTTATAGCGCTCCCTCCGGGCGGAGCAGGTGCATTATTGGTCCCACCCCCTGCCTCACGTCTTCTCTCCCCCACCTCCAGGGCATGTACAGCTGCTGCACCAGCGAGGACCCCAAGCTGCAGGACCATCAGCAGCTGCCCATCCTGAACCACAGCTACCCCCCGCAGCGCGGGGGGGCCACGGCCTTGCCCAGCCCCCCTGCCCCACCCCTGCCCTGCAGCAGCTTCCTGCCCCGGGACCGGCGCATCGTGGAGCGCTGGCGCCATGCCCGCAGCCCCAACTGCTACAAGGACCTGTACCCCCCGCCCGCCCCCTCGGAGCCCCCCAAGGCACCCCCGCAGCGCCATGGCCTCCAGAACGCCTTTGCTGAGGGCTTCCACCGCTTCTATGGCCCCATCGAGCCCGAGGGGCTGTCGGACCACCTGGGGGCCAGCGGCGGGGCCCAGGCCAAGAAGCTGGGGCCATGCCAGCTCTCCCCACCCCTCCGGAGCCTGGAGAACCCCCCGTCCTACTTCGCCATCGTGCGGGAGAAGGAGGGTCCCGACCCGGGCGCCTCGGCCTGGCAGAGGAAGTCGCTGCGGGGACTGTACGAAAGTTTCCAGGCGGGCAAGGCCGGGAGCCGGACACCAGAGGCCAAGAAACACGGTGGCGGGGGGCTGGGCGGTGGCTACGCCGCCAAGGGCCCCTGCGAGGCGGAGTGCGGCCGGCCGGCCCAGGAGCCGGGGCGTTACGGCTACACCCGGCTCTCCTACGAAGACGAGCGCAGCCCGCCCCTGGGGGCAGCGCCCTGCGGGCGGGAGCGGCGCTACCGGCGCCCCGAGGAGCCGCGGGACAGCGAGAGCCAGCCCTTGCTGCGGCCCACCTGCCCGGCCGGCAGGTCCCACGTCTGCCGCAGCCGCTCCCGCCTGCCGCCCGCCGGCTTCCCCAGCCAGAGCCGCTACGTGGAGCTCTCGGACTCCGACTCGGAGCCATGCGAGCGGGACGGGCCGTGCCCAGAGGCCTCCCCCCCGGCCGGGGCGCCCCCGGCCGATGGGCACAGCTGCTGGTACGCGGGCCCCGATTTCTTCTGCACCTACCCCTCCCGGGAGCCCCCACTCTTCGCCCCCCACAAGCCTGTGCGCTACTGGTCGGCCGACAAGCTGGCCCCCTGCCGCTCGTGCCACCGGCTTTGCCAGCACTGTGCCAGCCTGGAGCTGCTGCCCCCCCCGACCCCGCCCTGCCGCAAGGAGGCCCGGGGCTACTTCAGCCGCTCTGAGGAGCGGCTGGAGCGCTGGCTGGACTGGGAACACCGCCTCTGCGGCCCCTACGGCTGCCTGGCACCCCGGCACCACCCCGGCCCCTGCCGGTGCTGCCATCACCACCATTCCTGCGAGCTGGGCCCGGCCGGCTCCCTCCTGCACCCCACCTCCCGCAGCCTGGAGGACCTGAGCTCCTGCCACCTGGTGCGCTGTGGCCTGGCCCCCCACCGCCTCGGCTTCTCCCCGCCCGAGTGCCTCCCGCCCCGCCTCAGCCGCAGCGGGGAGCTCTTCGCCCGCCGCGGCTCCGCCCACTTCTCCAGCCTCGAGTCGGAGGTATGACCCAGCCACGGCCGCGGGGGGCAGGGGACGTGGGACGTGGGCGCTGCGGCGGACCTGGGGGTGGGGACTGGGCCATGGCGGCTGATACCACGGCTGTGGGGACAGGGCCACAGCGGCTCATGCCACGGTGGCCACCGCAGACCCAGGGGGACGGTTTAGCTCCCGCCGGTGCCAAGGACCTACGGCGAGGTGGGGGGGTGGGTCACAGGCCACAGTCGCGACGCTGCCACAGGGGGCGGTGCCACGCCTGGGCCCACCGACACACGGAGAGGTGGAGCCTGCCACGGACCCTGGAGAGAGATGGAAGCCGGCCACGGGAACCGGGACGAGGGTGGCCCCCGGTACCACTGATCCAGGCCGAGATGGACCCAGCTGTCATGCCGCGGATCTGGACCCTGCAGAAGCGGGGGGTGGGGGAGGCGGCCCGGCTACGTGTGGGGCGGCTGCCCCTGGTAACAGAAACTGGCGAGAGCTGGGGCAGGACCCATTGAGCGGGGGGGGGGGTGATGTCCGTCCCCCCGCCCAGCCCCACAGTGCAGCTGGAGGGGGATGGGCTGGATCCATCCACCAGGGAGCTGGATGGGGGAGGGGGTTATCAGCCACATGGCCACGCTGCCCCCCCCGGCCCTGTCTTGTCTCCAAAGGGCTCTCTCATTGTATCGGGGGGGACACGATCCAGGGCAGTGGGATCTCAAAGGTGGGGGCCGGCGTGGAAGTAAAACATCCCATCTGTGGCAGATGGGGGGGCTGTTTGGAGACTTCCCCTCCCCACAGGGGAAAATGTCGCGGGGAGCCTGGCCAGGACTTCACCATGTGTGGGCCATGGGGGGGTGCCGTGGGGTCCCCCCCTTTCAATACACAACCGGGAGTAGCTGTTTCACCTTTTTAAAATCTCTATTTTTCGGGGGAGACGAAACTGTGATTTAAACACCTGCAAAACTGAAACTGTGATTTCCACCACCCCCGTCCGCCTCCTCCCCCGGCGCTCCCCCCTTGTCCTTCTTCACTGGCATCTTTTTCACTGACCCCCCCCCGCCCGTCTTTCTCTCCGGCCTTTTCATTTCATTTCCCTTTCCTTGGTTTTCAGCTTTTCACCTTCTGCCTCGTTAGTCACTTTTTTCTTCTCTCTCATCTTCCATCTGTCCCCCATGTACCTCGTCTTCAATCCATCCCACCCCCCAAAACCCCTGTATCTACCCCCACACCTCTCTCTACCTATCGATCCCCCGCACGTTCCCTCCATCCGTCCCCCCACCCCTCTCCATCCATCCACCCCCACACACCCCTCTATCCATCCATCCATCCCCTCACCCTTCTCCATCCATCCATCCCCTCACCCCTCTCCATCCATCCATCCATCCCCTCACCCTTCTCCATCCATCCAAACCCCCCACCCCCTCTCCATCCATTGGCCCAACACCCCTCTATCCATCCATCCCCCCAACCCCCTCTATCCATCCAACGCCCCCATCCCCCTCTCCATCCATCCACCGCCACACACCCCTCTATCCCCCATCCCCCCACCCCTCTCCATCCATCCCCCCACCCCCCTCTCCATCCTTCCACCCCTACACACCCCTCTATCCATCCATCCCCCCACATCCCTCTCCATCCATCCAATGCCCCAACCCCCCCATCCATCCATGCCCCCCACCCCTCTATCCATCCATCCCCACACAAGCCCCCCCCCGCATCTATCCACTCCCTTATGTCCATCTGGTTTTGGTTCCCTTCACCCAAGTTATTTTCTCGGCTGTTGTTTCTTTTCAGCCATGGGGGCGGTTGGGGGGTGGGGAAGGGGCTGGCTGTGGGCCATGCTAACTGCTTGGGGGTGTCTGGGGAGGAGGGGAAGGAGCAGAGTGGGCTGGGGCATCTGGATACCAGAGGGGTGGGGTGTGGCTGGAGGGGGCAGGGTCTGGGGCCCAAAGTGTGGGGAGGTCAGTGGGGAGCTCTCCAGCCAAAGCCGTGGACTGAGGTGTGTGTGGGGCGGGGGGAGGGGAAACAGGGGCCATGAGCCCTGAATTTGTCAGACTCAGGTGTCCTGGGAGAGTGGGGGGGGGGAGCTGTCAGTTCAGCTGGGGGTCCGGGCTCAGTCGTCCCCCCGAGCTGTGCTGCATATGGGGTGAGGCCAGGAGCGGGAGGGTGTCCAGCAATGTCTGAACGTTCCTAATAAAGGCTTTTCTATTCCCGCTGGGCCACAGCCCCGTGTCCTGTGTGTCGCAAAGGGGGAGCTCCCGGCTACCCCAGCCCCACCTCTGCCAGCAGGGGGCACTGTGGGGTGGGGGGGGCTGGCCGGAGGCCAGGCACCTGCCTGAATCTGCAGAGATCCTGGGGGGAGGAGCTGGGAGCCAGGACTCCTGGGTTCTATCCGGGCTCTGGGAGGGGAGTGGGGTCTAGTGGTTAGAGCAAGGTGGGGCTGGGCGCCAGGACTCCTGGGTTCTCTCCTCGGCTTTGGGAGGGGAGTGGGGCCGAGTGGTTAGAGTGGGGCTGGGAGCAGGCGTTTGGACGCTGCCATGATTGGCTGGCGCTTTGTGGGGAAAGTTCATTTACATAGAAATTAAAAATTAAATTAGTGAGAAAATCTGTAATTCAGCTGGAAAATGTAATTACAGTGGGACCAGGGCCCCGGCGCCGAGGCAGCAGGGGGTGGGAGACGCACGTGGCTCAGCACCCCCGGGCAAGCCAGCTGCGGCAGCACCCCCCACACATACACACCCGCCTTACAAGAAGGCCCAGCTGTGTGTTCACACCAACCCTCATCCACATCCAACACCCCGATACTCGCACAACTGCAGCGTGAAAAGAGGACAGCCTCAGGCAGGCAAACCAGCACGGTGACGCACACCGACCCCCCAGACCACAGTCACACAGCAACACGTGAAGAGTCACACCACCACACAAGACCCAGACTAACCCTGCACAGCCACAGCCACCAAAACCTAGACTACACAAGCACAAAACATACACAATCACCACCACTACACACAACACCTAGACTGCACCCATCCAACAACGCACACAATCACACCACTACACACAACACCTAGACTGCACCCGTCCAGCAACACCCACAATCACACCACTACACACAACACCTAGACTGCACCCGTCCAACAACGCCCACAATCACACCACTACACACAACACCTAGACTGCACCCGTCCAACAACGCCCACAATCACACCACTACACACAACACCTAGACTGCATCCATCCAGCAACACCCACAATCACACAACTACACACAACACCTAGACTGCACCCGTCCAGCAACACCCACAATCACACCACTACACACAACACCTAGACTGCATCCATCCAGCAACACCCACAATCACACCACTACACACAACACCTGGACTACACCCGTCCAACAACACCCACAATCACACCACTACACACAACACCTAGACTACACCCGTCCAACAACGCCCACAATCACACAACTACACACAACACCTAGACTGCACCCGTCCAGCAACACCCACAATCACACCACTACACACAACACCTAGACTGCATCCATCCAGCAACACCCACAATCACACCACTACACACAACACCTAGACTGCACCCGTCCAACAACGCCCACAATGACACCACTACACGCCAACACCTAGACTGCACCCATCCAACAACGCCCACAATCACACCACTACACACAACACCTAGACTGCACCCATCCAACAATGCCCACAATGACACCACTACACACAACACCTAGACTGCACCCGTCCAGCAACACCCACAATCACACCACTACACACAACACCTAGACTGCACCCGTCCAGCAACACCCACAATCACACCACTACACACAACACCTAGATTGCACCCGTCCAACAACGCCCACAATGACACCACTACACACAACACCTAGACTACACCCGTCCAACAATGCCCACAATGACACCACTACACACAACACCTAGACTGCATCCGTCTGGCAACACCCACCCAGCAACACCCACAAGTACACCAACACCTAGACTACAGCTGCCCAGCAACACACACAATGAGATCACCACACCCCAGCGCCTAGACCACACCTGCAGGCTATCACACACAAGGACACCACCATCCCCCAGACTACACCCACACAGCGACACACACACAATCACACCCCTGCATACCAGCAGCCAGATGCTATCTTGTGGGATGGGGGAGCTGGGAGGTGAATGCTGAACCTATCGCTGCTTCTTGGGAGGTGGCAGCGGGGGGAGCCTTAGAGGTGAGGGGACCAACTTGGCCCCATCCAAGGAGGCGGGTGAAGAGCCCAGCTGGGCCAAAGGATCAGTCAGTTCTTGCTTGTCTTGGACCCCACCCAAGGGTGGCCATCACCCTCCAAGGGGTGAAAGGCTTCGACGGCGGGTCAAGTCACTGCTCAGGCTGCAGCAGGCCAAAGGGAAACTGAGGCAGGGTTCCTACCACACCCCGCTGTGTCCGGAGACGGTGCTAGGTAGTGGTATGTCGAGGCCCGCCAGCCTGCACCCGGACAGCCACGCACCCACGTAGGCTACAGCTGCCCACCTGCACCCCCCCCCGGCATGACCCCCATTACTGCTGTACCCCTCCCACGCCCCCATAGGGGCACAGAGCACCCCACAGAGCTGCCCCCCACCCATATTCCCTGGGAGATCCCAGGGCTGGGCTAGCCGGGGGCTGCAGGTCAGGAGTGAGGGGCACTGGCAGGGCTGGGGGGCGGGGGGGGCGGCTCTGCGTCATCCCCCTCAGGCAATTCTCTAGCTCGGCTCCATCACCTGCACCTGAGCTCAGAGTTGGAGCCTCACCCCAACCCCGCCCCCCCACACCCCTGCAGGAGCAGTGCGGCGCACCCCCCCACACATCCCCCCCAGCAGGAGCAGTGCGGCGCCCCCCCACACACACCCCTGCAGGAGCAGTGCGGCGCCCCCCCCCCACATCCCCCCCAGCAGGAGCAGTGCGGCGCCCCCCCCACACATCCCCCCCAGCAGGAGCAGTGCGGCGCCCCCCCCACACACATCCCCCCCAGCAGGAGCAGTGCGGCGCCCCCCCCCCCCACACACATCCCCCCCAGCAGGAGCAGTGCGGCGCCCCCCCCCCACACACATCCCCCCCAGCAGGAGCAGTGCGGCGCCCCCCCAACACCCCAGCAGGAGCAGTGCGGCGCCCCCCCCCACACACACACCCTGGCTGACGGTAAACACCATCTGTGGGGGCAGGCTGGCAGCCGCCCCCCGCCCGCGTGTGTTTCTCTTCACAGCAGCCGCGAGTGCAAATAGCACAACCCGCCTCATTAGAGCCGCTGCGACCAGCCAGGGCTCGGCCAGGAGTCGTCCCCCGCGCGAGAGCCCCCCAGGGAACTGCACTAGCGACCCCCCCAGCCCCCCAGCGAGATCCCGCCCCGGGGCACAGCACAGGAACCCCCCCCAACCCCCCAGCGAGATCCCCCCCCCCGGGGCACAGCACCAGGAACCCCCCCAGCCCCCCAGCGAGATCCCCCCCAGAGAACAGCACCAGGAACCCCCCCAGCCGCCCAGCGAGATCCCCCCCCGGGGCACAGCACCAGGAACCCCCCAGCCGCCCAGCGAGATCCCCCCCCCGGGGCACAGCACCAGGAACCCCCCAGCCCCCCAGCGAGATCCCCCCCCGGGGCACAGCACCAGGAACCCCCCAGCCCCCCAGCGAGATCCCCCCCCGGGGCACAGCACCAGGAACCCCCCCAGCCGCCCAGCGAGATCCCCCCCCAAGGCACAGCACAGGAACCCCCCCCAGCCGCCCAGCGAGATCCCCCCCCGGGGCACAGCACCAGGAACCCCCCCCCCAGCCGCCCAGCGAGATCCCCCCCCCCGGGGCACAGCACCAGGAACCCCCCCAGCCCCCCAGCAAGATTCCTGCCCCAGGGCACAGCACCAGGAACCCCCCCCAGCCGCCCAGCGAGATCCCCCCCCCAGGGCACAGCACCAGGAACCTCCCCAGCCCCCCAGCGAGATCCCCCCCCCGGGGCACAGCACCAGGAACCCCCCCAGCCCCCCAGCAAGATTCCTGCCGCAGGGCACAGCACCAGGAACCCCCCCCAGCCCCCCAGCGAGATTCTCCATCCCCGGAACCCCACCGCAGCGGTCTCCTTCTGCCTCAGCAAATAGTCCCTGTGGCTGTGTTGGGGGGGGGCTGGGAGCTGTGTACCCCCCGCGGTGGGCGGGCCGTGGTGCAGATGGGAACATCGCCTGGCACTGACATTAGCACAGGGACGCTCCCGGGGGGGGGGGGGGGGGGGGCCGCACTGACACGTCCCTGGCTCGCTGCCCGCTCGGCTCTTCACGCTCCGTCTCCTGCTTCTCGCTGGGTGCCCCCCCCCGCCCAGGTATTTACAGCTCGCGGCCTCCGCCCTGCTGTTGGCACCGACTGGGGAAACTGAGGCACACATGAGTTGCCAGGGGGGAACTAAAATAATGGGAATAGAACCCAGGAGTCCCAGCTGCTAGCCCCCCCTGCTGTAACCACTAGACCCCACTTCCCTCCCAGAGCTGGGGAGAGAACCCAGGAGTCCCAGCCCCCAGCCCCCCCCAACCACTAGCCCCCACTGTCTCCTTCCTCCGTCTCTCTGAATGCACCCCAGGGTGTAATGGGCACCTCATTTCATTTTGCCCTTTTCACAGTCAGATCCAGGGCTGGGATCCAAGAGCCACTGGGCGAGGCCGGGGCTGGGTCGCCGCGAGCCCCCCGCCCCCATAGCCAGCGCCCCCTGCCCGCTCCCGACAGCGCCCCCACCTCCGCTGAGCAAGGCTGGGGCTGGGTAGCTGAGAGCCCCCCCCACACACACACACGCCAGTGCCCCTTTCTACCTCTTCTCCCCTCCCTTCCCCCCTGTTCCCAGCCCCCTTTTCCGGCCCTGCCCCGGCCTCCTCATCCCTCCCGCCAGAGCCCGGCTGGCTGTCACAGGGATTGGGCACCCCCACAGCCCCCGCAGGGTACAGTGGGAGACGGCGCCCCCTAGAGGGGAAAGGCCCCGTGCCCCCTTCCCTGCCCCCCGAGCCAGCCGGTCCCCGCCCTGGGGCCGGATCAGAACGTTTACATGTGATTGAGACATGTCTATGTGTGTCTCGGCATGTGTAGCACGTGGCAGATGTGTAGCGTGTGTCTGTATGCTGGTGTGTGTTGTGCCATGTGCCCTATGTGTCTCTGGGCTTGTATAGCATGAGTTGTGTGTGTCTGCGTGTCACCGTGGGTCTCAGAGTGTGTAACGTGTGTCTACGTGTTACCCTGTGTAGCGGGTCTGCAAGTCACTGTGTGTCTCGGCGTGTGTCACATGTGCCTGTGTGTCACCGTGTGTCTCAGAATGTGTGGCATCTGCGTGTCACCGGGTGTCTTGGCATGTGTCTGTGTGTCACCGGGTGTCTTGGGGTGTCTTGGCATGTGTCTGTGTGTCACCGGGTGTCTCTGTGTGTGTAGCATGTGTCTGCATGTCACCGTGTGTCTTGGGGTGTCTTGGCATGTGTCTGCGTGTCACCGGGTGTCTCTGTGTGTGTAGCATGTGTCTGCATGTCACCGTGTGTCTTGGGGTGTCTTGGCATGTGTCTGTGTGTCACCGGGTGTCTCAGCACGTGTGGCACCTGTGTGTCACCAGGTGTCTTGGCATGTGTAGCATGTGTCACTATGTGTCTCTCTGTGTGTAGCGTGTGTATGCATGTCACCATGTGTCTTGGCATGTGATCTGCACGTCATCATGTGTCTCTGCATGTGTAGCATGTCACCGAGTGTGTAGTGTTTGTCTGCATGTCATTGTAAAAAGAACAGGAGGACTTGTGGCACCTTAGAAACTAATAAATTTATTTGAGCACAAGCTTTCATGAGCTACAGCTCACTTCATCGGATGCGTGTCATTGTGTGGCTCTGCATGTGTCTTGGCGTGTGTTGCATTTGTCCGCGCGTCACCCTGTGTCTTGGCGTGTGTCGCGTGTGTCTGTGTGTCACCATGTGTCTCTGCATGTCACCCTGTGTCTTGGCGTGTGTCGCGTGTCTGCGTGTCCCATGTGTCTCTGCACGTCACCCTGTGTCTTGGCGTGTGTAGCGTGTCTGCGTGTCCCATGTGTCTCTGCACGTCACCCTGTGTCTTGGCGTGTGTCGCGTGTCTGCGTGTCCCATGTGTCTCTGCACGTCACCCTGTGTCTTGGCGTGTGTCGCGTGTCTGCGTGTCCCATGTGTCTCTGCACGTCACCCTGTGTCTTGGCGTGTGTCGCGTGTCTGCGTGTCCCATGTGTCTCTGCACGTCACCCTGTGTCTTGGCGTGTGTAGCATGTCTGCGTGTCCCATGTGTCTCTGCACGTCACCCTGTGTCTTGGCGTGTGTCGCGTGTGTCTGCGTGTCCCATGTGTCTCTGCACGTCACCCTGTGTCTTGGCGTGTGTCGCGTGTCTGCGTGTCCCATGTGTCTCTGCATGTCACCCTGTGTCTTGGCGTGTGTCGCGTGTGTCTGCGTGTCCCATGTGTCTCTGCACGTCACCCTGTGTCTTGGTGTGTGTCGCGTGTGTCTGCGTGTCCCATGTGTCTCTGCATGTCACCCTGTGTCTTGGCGTGTGTCGCGTGTGTCTGCGTGTCCCATGTGTCTCTGCACGTCACCCTGTGTCTTGGCGTGTGTAGCGTGTCTGCGTGTCACCGGGTGCCTTGTCGTGTTTCCGTGTGTCGCAGTGTGCGGCATGTCTCTGTTCTCTCCCCACCCTTGCCGGGCTCCGTCCCCCAGATGCCTGTGTTAGCTCTGTAATTATTTCCACACTAAATGCTCGGCTCCGGGACACAGGATTTAGTTCCCGGGAGACCAGCGCGGGGCGGGAGGCTGAGAGCCGGGGGGCGAGGGCGGGGGGCTGTCTGGGATTTTAATTAGCTTAGCTGGAAAATTCTTTAGCTTGGAGCCTCGAACCTGAGGGGAGAGAGATGGAGGGTGAAGGAACTGGGGGCGGGGGGGCGTTATGTGAAGGAATCGGGCCTGGGGGGGGGGGGTCACACACACACTCAGCCAGCTGCTGCTTCATGCCCCAGTCACTGCATCTGGGGAGAGAACCCAGGAGTCCTGGCTTCCAGGCCCCCTCACCCCCGCCCTAGCCCCTGGACCCTATTCCCCTCCCAGAGCAGGGGATAGAACCCAGGCTGCATGATCCCCCGTCCCTCGCTGTCTTCAAATGCCACCTGGGTGTTAAATAGCTGCCGTGTTCCACCCCAGAGGGGCCGCATCCCAGCGCTGGGCGAGGAGTCCCTGTATAACCAGCCCACAGGCCCCACTCCAGAGGGGCCGCATCCCAGCGCTGGGCGAGGAGTCCCTGTATAACCAGCCCACAGGCCCCACTCCAGAGGGGTCCGCAGCCCAGCGCCGGGCGAGGGCCCCCCGATAGCCAGCCCCTGGGCCCCACCCCAGAGGTGGCTACGTCTCTGTGCCAGGCAAGGGGTCCCTGAGTTGTTCAGTTGTTTTCTCGTCCGTTCACGTCCTTTGTGACCTCAGCTGTCAGAGCGTCTCAGCCGCCCGGTTCCACATGAGGCCCCCAAGGTCCCTGTCACTGCGGGGCCCTGGCTCAGCGCCCGGTCGTGTGGCACAGCTGGGCCGGGCCGGGCTGTGGTAACACGGAGACATGGGGGCGGCAGGGGAGAGGCAGGGGAGTCCGGCCGGCCCCCGCACCCTGGGTAGTTCTTTCATTCAGGGTTCGGAAGCTGTGTGTGAGAGAGAGCAAGAGAGAGAGAGTGTGTGCGTGTGTGCACTGCCCCCTGTTGGAAGGGACGGGCCCTGCCCCGTGTGTGTGTCTGCCTGTCTCTGCCGCCCTCTGCTGGAGGGGAGCGGCCCCGCTCTGTGTGTGTGCGCTGCCTGCTGCCTACTCTGTGTCAGAGCCCCTGTACTGACGTGGCTGAGGGGGATTCTCCTTTAGCTCAGGAGGCCAGGACTGAACACGGGACCCATGTAGGTTTAGCTTCTAGGCGCTTGGGGGTTTCCGCAGCCCTGCCAGCTTCCTCACGCTGGGCCCCTTGGCACAGGCTCCCGGGCCCTGGTGCCAGGGTTTCCCCGGGACCCAGGCGTCTGCAGCCTGAATCGTGCGGCTCTGACCTGGGGCTGGAGTGAGGCGTCAGGCCACTCAAACCACCCCCGCAAGATCTAGAACCTCAGGGTAAAGTCTCCCCTCCCAGGATCTAGGACAGCCGGGCAGCTTTCCCCTCCCATCATCTAGAACTTAACAGCAGATTCCCCCTCTGCCGGGGTCTAGAACTTCGGGGCGCGTTCCTTCATCCGGAGATCTAGAAACGCAGGCAGCTTCACCCCTCATTGGAGCAGGAACTTCGGGGCAGATTTTCCCCTCTCCGGATCTAGAACTGGGGGGTTCCCCTCACCCATGGCTCTAGCACCACAGGGTGGGGTTCCCCCTCATTGGATCTAGAACGCAAGGGGTTCCCTCGCCCACGGTTCTAGAATTTATGGTGGATTTTTCCCTTTTGGGGATCTAGATACCACTGGGCTCCCCCCATCCACAGATCTAGACCATCGGGGCTGCTTTGCCTCCCTCTCACTTGTTGAAGAACTTAGGGGCAGGGTCTCTCCCCCAGGTCTAGACCAAAGGGGCTGGTTTTTTTCCCACCCCTCCATCTAGCACATGGGGGGCAGTTCTGGCTTCCGCTGACCTAGAACTGCGGGGCGCGATCTAGACTTTCCCGCGATCTAGACTCGAGTGAGCCTTTTCTCCGCAGGCGGCAAAATCCAGCAGCTCCCCGCCCCCCGCTCCCTGGCACCCATCCATCACGCGCTCCCCGAGGGAAGCCGGCCCGGTGAATAATTTAGGCCGGCACTTACCGTGACCGAGGCTCGTTTATAAGCGCGGCCTTCTCGCCGGAGGTGAACTATCGCTTAGTCGGGTAACAAGCACAGCGTCCCCCCACCTCGCCACACGCCATCTAGGGTGCAGCCAGTGCTGATGGCCAGGGGAGAGCGCCCCCTACGGACCCTCCTGCCCTGCTCCCTGCCCCACAGCGCCCCCTAGCGCCTCCATGGGGCCAGCACTGACCTCCAGGGAAGAGCCCCCCCCCGCTCTCCGCAGCACAGCGCCCCCTACAGACCCCCCTGCCCCACAGCGCCCCCTAGCGCCCCAATGGGGCCAACACAGACCTCCAGGGGAGAGCCCCCCCGCTCCCCACAGCACAGCGCCCCCTACAGACCCTCCTGCCCCGCTCCCTACCCCACAGCGCCCCCTAGCGCCTCCATGGGGACAGCACAGACCTCCAGGGGAGAGCCCCCCCCCCGCTCCCCACAGCACAGCGCCCCCTACAGACCCTCCTGCCCCGCTCCCTGCCCCACAGCGCCCCCTAGCACCTCCTTGGGGCCAGCACTGACCTCCAGGGGAGAGCCCCCCCCCGCTCCCCACAGCACAGCGCCCCCTACAGACCCTCCTGCCCCGCTCCCTGCCCCACAGCGCCCCCTAGCACCTCCTTGGGGCCAGCACTGACCTCCAGGGGAGAGCACCCCCCTGCTCCCCGCAGCACAGCGCCCCCTAGCGCCATGCTGGGGTATCCCCTCCCCACCTGCACTCCCCCCAGTCCCTCTACAGCTTCCCTGGGTTCAGACGACACCTGTTCCTTCCACCAGCTCGCCCCCCCCCCTCCGCCGCTGGCTCAGCGCCAGGATGCCCCCCCCGCGTCCGCCTCCCCTTATCAGCTCCCCCCCAGGGACGGGATCGCAGGCGGCCTGACAGGAGCCGCTGGCCTCACGCGGCGAGAATCCTAATTAACAGGGTTTATTTATAACAGGGAACAAACAAACAAATCCGCGCCGCGAAGCTGGGAGGAGGAGGAGAGGCCCCCCCCCGGCACTGAGACGCAACCGCCTCTGGGGTGGGAGGGGGCCCGGGTATCCGGGGCCCCATTGCCTGGTGCTGGGACGCGGCCCCTCTGGGGTGGGGGGGGCTGGGTATACGGGGACCCCTCCCCCGGTGCTGAGATGCAGCCCCCTCTGGGGTGGGGTGCAGGGGCCGGGTATCCGGGGCCCCATTGTCTGGTGCTGGGACGCGGCCCCTCTGGGGTGGGGGGGGCTGGGTATACGGGGACCCCTCCCCCGGTGCTGAGATGCAGCCCCCTCTGGGGTGGGGTGCAGGGGCCGGGTATCCGGGGCCCCATTGTCTGGTGCTGGGACACGGCCCCTCTGGGGTGGGGGGGCTGGGTATACGGGGACCCCTCGCCCGGCGCTGAGATGCAGCCCCCTCTGGGGTGGGGTGCGGGGGCTGGGTATCCGGGGCCCCATTGTCTGGTGCTGGGACGCGGCCCCTCTGGGGTGGGGGGGGCTGGGTATACGGGGACCCCTCGCCCGGCGCTGAGATGCAGCCCCCTCTGGGGTGGGGTGCGGGGGCTGGGTATCCGGGGCCCCATTGTCTGGTGCTGGGACGCGGCCCCTCTGGGGTGGGGGGGCTGGGTATACGGGGACCCCTCGCCCGGCGCTGAGATGCAGCCCCCTCTGGGGTGGGGTGCGGGGGCTGGGTATCCGGGGCCCCATTGTCTGGTGCTGGGACGCGGCCCCTCTGGGGTGGGGGGGCTGGGTATACGGGGACCCCTCGCCCGGCGCTGAGATGCAGCCCCCTCTGGGGTGGGGTGCGGGGGCTGGGTATCCGGGGATCTCTCCTTTCCTTTCTGCCCGGGTCCTCTTGTGCTCAGCCTCTGCCCCGCAGCCCCCGCAGAGATGTGGCTTCTGGCCCAGGAGCCCCCAGCGCCTCCTGGGGCAGCAGCTGCTCCAAACCGCAGACCCAGTCGCCTTCCGGGGCCTGGGAATGGGGCCCGGGGCCTTTCCCCTCTAGGGGGCGCCAGCTCCCATCTGGGCCCCCGGGGACTCATTCATTTGTTGTTTTTCCTTCTTTCTTTCTTATTCCCTCATTCATCTCTCTCTCTCCCTCCCTCCCCCCTTCCCCCCCCGTGTCCGCGCCCCGGATCCGCGGCTGACGCCAGCCCAGCCGGCAGTGACAGGCCTGTAATTATCAGCTCCGTCTCTCCAGATGGTCCCTGAGGAATAAACAAGACCCTGTTGCCCCCAAATATGAGAGCTGAAGTGAGGAGGGTGGGGGTTCAGGGGGACGTGTGGCATCCCTGGGGAAGGGGGGCAGGGGAAGGGGGGAGTGACAAAGTGCAGAAAGGAAGACAGGGAATGGAGAGGGATGGGGCCCTGGTGGGGGCACTGTTGCAGGGAAGCTTGCAGCGCCGGAGCCCCGGCTGGTGAGTCTTGCGAAGCCGATTGCGGCTCCATGTGGGGTGCGGGGGGATCAGGAGGAGCTGGATTCCAGCTCTATCCTGCCCCTTGGGACACCAGCAGCTTCACCCCTGCCCACTCCTCCCCAGAACAGGGGGGCATTGGAGGGAGGGTGGGAGCCAGGACTCCTGGGTTCTCTACCTGGCTCAGGGAGGGCAGTAGCGGCTAGTGGTTAGAGCAGGCTGGGGGGCTGGCACACCCGTGAGCGCAGGCCCGGGAAGCCGTGTCATGGCAACTGTACCACCTGTCAGCAGGGGCCGGGGGGCGTTAGAGAGAGAAATGCCCCCCCCCAGCGCTGGCTGCTGGGGGAAAGCTCCCCCTGCTGGCCCCATTGCTCCGCTGTGTCGGGGCATCAGGTGGGTAGGTGGCTTGACGCGACGGACGGGGCGGGGGGCAGCCGTAGCATTGCCCACGAGATGAGTCCATCCATCACCCTCGGCGCGGTGTTCCAGGCTTGTCTCCTGCCGGGCGGCTGTAGCTAGTTAGCGGGGGGGTTGGGGGGACAGCGACACTCACCATGAGCCTCAGGGGATGGGACTGGGAGCAAAGTGAAAGGAGGAGCTGACTCCCCCACACCCTCCAAAGGGTAACACCCAGCCCCAGCTAGGCTGGGGGGCATCCCCAGCTGGGGTTGAAATCAGGGCCGGAGACCCCCACACTCCACCCAAGGGGGGGCCAAAGCAGAGTGACCCCCTGGGATGTAACCTCCTAAATGTGAGCCATGCCAGGTATAGCAACATCCCAAAGTCAGACAGAAACCCCCAACCTCACCCCAAACTCACCCCTGAACCTTCCCCTCAAACTCCCCACAGCCCCCCAAACTCACCCCCTGAATTTCCCCTCAAACTCACCCCCCAGCCACCCCAAACTCACCCCTGAACCTTCCCCTCAAACTCACCCCCAGCTCCCTAAACTCACCCCGTGAACCTCCCCCTCAAACTCTCCCCGAACCTTCCCCTCCAACTCACTCCCAGCCTCCCACACTCACCCCCCGAACCTTCCCCTCCAACTCACCCTCAGCCCCCCTGTCAAAGCTGATTCCCCACTCTGGCACTTTGAGTGCAGAAGGTGGGGGCCCACAAGGACTCTAAAAATTAACACTCCAGGCTTGTATTTAACTCCCAGGGTCACAGCTTCTCTCTGACCTTGGCTGGGTAGATGCTGCCACCCCCCAAGTGCAGAACTCCTTTGACAGGAAGGTGCATGTGGGAATTCGTCCCTGTGGGGCCCCCTCAAGCCCTTTCACCCCTACTCTGGGGAAGAGCGGAGGAAAAAAAGAAGAGAAAAGAAATCAGCTTTTGCCACCAGCTAACTAAAAAACGTGCACAAACCCCATAAACCCCCCATTGCAGAAATCCAAACCCTGTTCTTAAAAAGGTCCATTTTATTTTTTTAAAAAGAAAGAAAATACATCTGGAGACTCAGACTATTGCTAGATTTTAAAAGAGTAATTCCAAGGATTAAGCATCCAGCAGGGCTTTCCTGGGGTCCAGCTTAAAGCAAAACAAAAGCACCTGGTTAGCCCAGAGGAGTCCACAAGGCATGAAGAAATAAACAGGGATAAACCTGATCGCGTCGTCCTCGACATTCCCTGGTCTCCTCACATCTCTGGGGGTCCAGACGAGTCGTTTCTCGGTATGATACAGGTGATTTTTCATGCCCGGTTCCAAGCCTCTTACAGCAGCGCTCTGCCCTGTCCGCCTCTGCCCGGAGAACAACCCCAGACAGACAAAGGGGAAGTTTTCTCTCAATTTAAAGAGGTTCTGGCCTCCCAGTGGCTCTTTGGGCCAGGTGCCCCCTCACTTCCGTTTACCTGTGCAGAGCAGTGAGACTCGTTAACAGGTAGAGCAATTAGAGAACGGCTACTAAGAGGGATTTTATAGCTTCTGGCTGGCTGGGTGTCCAGAAAAGGGAGCTTCCCCCCCCTTCATTTATCACATGCCCCCCCAAATCACAGACTGGCCAGCCTGATTCAGGTCAGGTCCACACCGGCTGGGATTTCTTCCTGGAGGTTTAGGAAACAGAGTTCGTAAGATACATGCACCTCTAATTTTACTAATAATTACACAAAGAACTAAACAGTATTTTCCACATTTTAAGGACTACAATGACTTCGAATACAGGGACATTTTCACCTGGTTGATTCTGGGAAACCTGCCCGGGAGAGGGCATCAGCCACTTTGTTAGAGGCTCCTGAGATGTGCTGTATTTCAAAATCAAAGTCTTGGAGAGCTCAACTCCACCCAAGATGGTTTTTGTTGGTCTCTCTGACTGTGTGAAGCCACTTCAGGGCAGCAGGGCCAGTCTGCAGGTGGAAACGCCGTCCCCAAAGCTATAGCCGTAGCTTCTCCAGAGCGTAGACAATGGCGTTAACATTCTTTTTCACTGACTGACCAGTGGCTTTCCCTCTCGGAAAGTTTTTTGCTGAGGAACACGACAGGATGGAATTCTTGATCCGGTCCTTCCTGCATTAAAACTGCTCCCACACCACGCTCGGACGCATCTGTGGTTACAACAAACGGTTGGTCGAAGTTCGGGGCCCTCAGTAAAGGGTCAGACGTAAGGGCCACCTTAAGCTGGCTAAAGGCTTTCTGACACTTCTCAGTCCACTGAACTACGTTTGGTTGTTTTTTCCTGGTTAGGTCTGTCAGTAGGGTGGCAATTTGGCTATAGTGTGGTACAAATCGTCGGTAATACCTGGCCAAGCCCACGAAGGATTGGACCTGTTTCTTTGACTTAGGGACAGGCCAATTTTGGATAGCATTTACCTTAGCCTGTAGGGGGTTGATAGTACCTTGACCCACCTGGTGCCCAAGGTACGTTACCCTGTTTAGGCCTATTTGACACTTCTTGGCCTTAACCATTAATCCTGCCTCCCTTATGCACTGGAAGACAGCTTGGAGGTGTTCCAGGTGTTCTTCCCATGAATCTGAGAATATGGCCACATTGTCGAGGTAGGCAACTGCAAATTCCCCAAATCCAGCCAGAAGGTTATTTACCGGTCTCTGGAAGGTGGTGGGTGCATATCGCAGTCCGTAAGGGAGCACATTAAATTGATACAGCCCTACATGGGTGGTGAAGGCTGACCTTTCCTTGGCAGATTCATCTAGCGGCACTTGCCAGTACCCCTTAGTTAAGTTTAAGGTGGAGATGAACTGGGCCCGTCCCAGTTCCTCTGGTAGCTCATCTGTGTGTGGTATTGGATAGTTCTTTGGGCGAGTTACAGCATTTAGCTTACGGTAGTCCACACAAAAGCAGATTTCACCATCTGGTTTGGGAACCAGAACCACTGGAGAGGCCCATGCACTCTCAGAAGGGCGGATTACACCCATCTGTAACATGTCCTTGATCTCCCGTTCTATCGTGGTTTTGGCTTGAGGAGCCATCCGGTAGGGCTGGACTCTAACTGGGTGAGCATCGCCTGTGTCAGTGGAGTGGCATTCCCGTTCTGTCCGTCCTGGGGTGGCTGAGAACGTTGTCGTGAAGCTGACACACAGGTCCCGGGTTTGCTGTCGCTGCTTATGCCCAAGGGTGATGGAAGGGCTCACTTCTTCTACTCCACTGTTGCTTTTTCCTTCATAGTAGACACCTTCAAGCCACTCAGCGTCATCTCTCTCCTGGGATGTAAACTGGAGAACCTTGACTTCTCGGGAATAAAAGGGCTTTAGAGAATTAACGTGGTATACTTTAGGTTTTAGGGTAGGGTCTGGGAACTCTATGAGGTAATTAACAGCTCCCAGGCACTCTCAGACCAGAAATGTCCCCTCCCATGACGCTTCCATCTTATTAGCCTGGAGCACTTCCGGGACCATGACTTGGTCACCTACTCTGAAAGGAATGCTCTCTGGCATGTTTATCATACCAGTCCTTTTGCTCTTGCTCGATAAAACCTGCAAGACGCACAACAAGGGCTAGAGAGGGTGTTTTGCAGGTTGGTTACAAAGTCCAAAATGTTCGTTCCCGGAGAAGATGTAATCCCCTCCCATTCCTGCTTCACCTGCTGTCATGGCCCCTTAACTTCGTGGCCATAAACGAGTTCAACGGGTGAAAAGCCCAAACTGGGGTGTGGTACAGCTCTGTAGGCAAAGAGCAACTGCCGCAACACTAGGTCCCAATCATTGGAGTGCTCATTCACAAAATTACGTATCATGGCCCCCAAAGTTCCATTAAACTTCTCCACCAGGCCATTTGTTTGATGGTGGTAAGGGGTGGCCACCAAGTGGTTCACCCCAGGAGCTCCCTACAGATGTTTCCTGCCAGGAAGTCAGTTCCTGAATCCATAAGGATTCTGAGGGCCAACCTACCCTGGCAAAAACATCTGCCAATGCCTGGCTCACGCGGTTAGCCCTGGTGTTGCTTAGAGCTACTGCTTCTGGCCATTGGGTGGCAAAATCCATGGAGATCAGTATGTACAGCTTTCCTCTGGGTGTCTTCTTAGGGAAAGGACCCAGAATATCCACAGATACTCGCTGAAATGGAACCTCAGTGATGGGGAGTGGCTAGAGAGGGGCCTTGACCTGGTCTTGGAGTTTTCCCACCCTCTGACACACCTCACAAGACCGGACATAGGTAGAAACGTCCTTGCCCATTCCCTCCCAGTGGAATGGCCTCCGCAAACGGTCCTTGGTCCTGTTCACCCCAGCATGGCCACTTGTGTGATCACGGGCGAAGCTCAAGAGCTTTTCCCTATACTTAGTTGGAACTACCAACTGTCTCTGAGGATGCCAGTCCTCCTTGTGTCCACCCGAAAGGGTCTCCTTGTATAAGAGTCCTCCTTCTATAACAAACCTGGACCTATTGGAAGAGCTGAGAGACGGTGGGTTGCTCCGTGCCGCCGTCCAAGCTCCCTTGAGGCTCTGATCTGCTTCCTGCTCTGCCTGGAACCGCTCCCTTGATGCTGGAGACATTAGTTCCTCGCTGGGTTGTGGGCTGGGGCTGGGTCCCACTGGAAGCGATGGAGGTGATGGGGGTGTCTCCGTTGACTGTGAACCGCTCTCCGCTGGGGCACTAGGAGGTATGTCAGGATCCGGTTGAGCCTCTTGCGCCGGTTTAGCTGCTGCTGCAGGTGAAGACTCCGTGGCGCCCTTTGGTGCTGGCTCCCCTGACTCTGGTGGGGTTGCAGGCACGGGCTCTGGGGCTGACTGCTCCGCCAGTTCCGATCCTTGGGCTGGTTCTGGCTGGGTCCCAGGAACTGGATCTACAACAGCTGCCATAGACTCTCGTCTGGGGTCTGGTTCCACCACCTCTGGCTGGGTCCCCGGGCCTGTGGTATCTGGGGACACAGACTGGGCCCTTGTAGGAGGCTCAGGAATGGGGTTAGATGTGGAGGCCTGTTTAGCCTGGCTGCGGGTGACCATCCGCACCCTTTTGGTTAGCCTCACATGTTTGGCTAAGTCTTCTCCCAGCAGCATGGGAATGGCGTAATCGTCATAGACTGCAAAAGTCCAAATTCCTGACCAGCCCTTGTACTGGACAGGCAACTTGGCTGTAGGCAAGTTAAAAGAGTTGGCCTTAAAGGGTTGCACCGTCACTTGGGCCTCTGGGTTGATGAACCTGGGGTCCACCAGGGATTGGTGTATACCTGACACCTGTGCTCCAGTGTCTCTCCACGCAATAATCTGCCTCCTGCCCACACTCACAGTTTCCCTTTGCTCTGGGGGTATTTGTGAGACATCTGGGCCTGAAGGCTCTTGGTGGAACCCCGGGGCGCTAAGTTGCGGTTGGCTGGTGCTCCTGGGACAGTTGGCCTTCACGTGCCCCAGCTCATTACACTTAAAGCATCGCCCAGCTGACTGTGGGCTAGGGCGAGGTGGGTGGTTGGAGCGTGGGGTGGGGGATGAGAGGGGATCTGGGGTCTCCCTGGCTGTGTGGAGGGCTCCTCCTTGCAAGGCGGGGCCGTGGGCTGACCCCAATGATGTGGTGTTGCCTCGGGTTTCCCCTTCTGGTATCCCCACCAACTGCCTTCTTCTTCTCCACCACCTCCATCCATTTGGCTCCGACCTCCCCTGCCTCGGTTACAGTTTGGGGCTTCCCATCGAGGATATACTTTTCTATTTCCCCAGGAACGACCTCTGAGAACTGCTCCGTTTGCAGTAGGACAGACAGATCTTCCAGAGACTTAACATTTGCTCCTGATAGCCAGGCATCCCGATTTTATACAATGTGGTGGGTGTGTCGGGAAAATGCCAGGGCTGGTTTCCACCGTAGGGCTCTGAACCGCTGACGGGCATGCTCAGGGGTTAGTCCCATTCTAATTCTGGCCTTTTGTTTAAAAAGTTCATACTCGTTCATGTGTTCTTTAGGCATTTCAACTGCCACCTCTCCGAAGGGACCACTGAGCTGTGGTCTCAGCTGCACCATGTACTGGTCTGCAGAGATGCTGTACCCAAGGCAGGCCCTTTCGAAGTTTACCAAGAAGGCCTCGGTATCATGGCCTGCCTTGTATGTGGGGAATGTCTTGGAATGGGGAGCGGTACCTGGAGGAGGACTGTTCAGGCTACCTGGTTGACCCAGCTTAGCCCTTTCCAGCTCCAAGCGCTTCGCCTCTCTCCTCTCCTCCGCCTCCTCCTCCAAGCGCTTCATCTCTAGGAAGAAAATTCCTGTCTTCTGCAGTTAGAACTCGGCCTGGGGTAAGGGGCATCCCTCCATCTTGGCACCTGGATCTCGGGTCAGGGAGGGCTGACCCTTCCCTCCTGGGAAGTCTCTGGTCCCCCATCCCCTCCCTGCATTTCTGTCATGGAGCATGGAGCTGGAGCTGGGTCTGTCTTCTCCGCGGCGGGCTGCTTTGGGAAGACTGGTTGCTCTCGGGCCTTGGTGCCGGACCACAAGCTCGAGCACAGGGCTGCCCTACTCACTATTTCATTGCCACGAAGCTAGAAATGAAAAAAAATGAACCGCTCGTTGGACTCCCTGGCTTTGCAGGCTGAACCCTTGGCCTGTTCCCCCTCAGGCAACAAAGAAAAGAAAGAGAGGAAAAAACCTCCCTGGCTTTGCAGGCAACCGAAAGGAAAAATGTGTCGTTTTAAAATCCTGAGGTCTTTGCCTCTGGTTCAGAATGATCCCACTGCTCTGCCACCATGCCAAGGCAGATTCCCCACCCTGGCACTTCGCGTGCAGAAGGTGGGGGCCGCAAGGACTCTAAAAATTAACACTGACCTCTCTGGACTTGTATTAAACCCCCAAGGTTACAGCTTCTCTCTGACCTTGGATGGGTAGATGCTGCCACCACCCAAGTGAAAAAAAAAAACCCCAAACCTTTTGAGAGCCCAGGAAGGCGCACTTGGGAATTCCTTGGGTACCCTCAAGGCCTTTCACCCCCGCTCCGGGGAAGAGCTGAGAAAGGAAAGGCGGGGGGGGGGGGGGAAAGAAATCAGCTTTTGCCACCAGCGAACTAAAAAACGTGCACAAACCCCTTAAGAGGCAGACTCTAAACTCACCCCCTGAACCTTCCCCTCAAACTCACCCCAGCCCCCCAAACTCACCCCCTGAACCTTCCCCTCAAACTCACCCCAGCTTCCCAAACACACCCCCTGAACCTTCCCCTCAAACTCACCCCAGCCCCCCAAACTCACCCCCTGAACCTTCCCCTCAAACTCACCCCCAGCCCCGCAAACTCACCCCCGAACCTCCCCCTCAAACTCACCCCCTGAACCTTCCCCTCAAACTCACCCCAGCTTCCCAAACACACCCCCTGAACCTTCCCCTCAAACTCACCCCAGCCCCCCAAACTCACCCCCTGAACCTTCCCCTCAAACTCACCCCAGCTTCCCAAACACACCCCCTGAACCTTCCCCTCAAACTCACCCCAGCCCCCCAAACTCACCCCCTGAACCTTCCCCTCAAACTCACCCCAGCTTCCCAAACACACCCCCTGAACCTTCCCCTCAAACTCACCCCAGCCCCCCAAACTCACCCCCTGAACCTTCCCCTCAAACTCACCCCCAGCCCCGCAAACTCACCCCCGAACCTCCCCCTCAAACTCACCCCTGAATCTACCCCTCAAACTCACCCCAGTGCCCCAAACCTTCAGATGAACCTCTCACCCAAACCATGCTGCCCTGCTCTACCCACTAGACCCCACTCCCCTTCCAGAGCTGGGCAGAGAACCCAGGCATCCTGGCTCCTGGCCCCCACTGGTCTAACCACGAGACCCCCCCCCGCTTTCTTTTGCGTCCTCCCCTTTCCCTCTCTGTTTTCCACCCCCGCCTTTCCTTCTTTCCCCTTCTCCTTTTCCCCTTCCCCATCTTCCTACCCCAATAGACCCCCTCCCCCGCCCCAGTCCCCCCTCCCGTCTTGCTAACTGCACTCCCTCTGTGTCTCATGTAGCTTCTACCCCCCCACCGCCCGCCCCCTCCCCCCCCAGTCCCTCTAGCCCCTGGCTGGCTGGATAAGGAGTCAAGGCTGGAACTAGGGCTGCCTGGGGGGCTGCCCCCCATTGAAGTGGTATCCCGCCTACACGGGGTTTGCAAGTTGGCTCTCTGCACCACCCCCCCGTGCAGATTGTTCCCGCACCCCAGCGGGGAAACTGCCCTGGCTTGTCCAGCCGTAGAGCAGCCCCAGGCGAGACGCCCCCGGGTTTCAGTGCCGGGCCTTGGGCCTGGGGTACGAGCCCCATCGGGGACCTTTGGCCCTGGCTGGGGGGGGGGGTGAAAGGGGCACCAGCCCTGATAGGGGGCACCGGCCATGATCCGGCCCCAGGGGAGTGGGGCATGGGGCCTCTCCCCTCTAGGGGGCGCCAGCTCTGAGGCGGGATCAGGTCAGACGCCTGGATCTTGAGGCCCCAGAAGTTCATTATTAATTAAAAACGCCATTAGCACAATCCCTTTGGATCAAGATGTTGCAGGGAGGGAGGGAGAGCCAGGCCCCACCCACCATTGGGCCGGATGGGAGCCCACGGCTCCGGGGGGAGGAAAAGCCCCATACCCCATTCCCCGCCCCCCTGAGCCAAGCAGTCCTTGCCCTGGGGCCGGATGGGAGCTGGCGCCCCTAGAGGGGAAAGGTCCCGCACCCCATTCCCTGCCCCTCTGAGCCAGCCAGTCCCTCGCCCTGGGGCCAGATGGGAGCCGGCGCCCCCTAGAAGGGACAGGCCCCAAGCCCCATTCCCTGGTTATCAGAGCTCACACACACACACCCTGCCTTGCTGTCAGCCCGGCCTGGACACACACCACAGGTAATTACTGGTTCGTTAGCAGCCAGACAAGCTGAGCAGATGGGCCAGGAGAGCTGGTCCCTGTGGAGAGGCAGGGGAGAGTGCGGGGAGGTTACCGGGCACGCATCGGGGCCAAGGAGGGAGAGAACCCAGGAGTCCTGGCTCCCAGCCCCCCAGCTCTAACCACTGGCCCCCACTCCCCTCCCAGAGCTGGGGATAGAGGTGGACCCATCGGGCTGCCCCAGCCTTGGGCCCCCAGCGCAGCTGTATTTTGTGTGTGTGTGTGTGTGTGTGTGTGTGTGTGTGTGTCCCTGCTGCCCCTTGCTGGAGGAGCTGGACCCTGCTGTGTGTGTGTGTGTGTGTGTGTGTGTGTGTGTGTGTGTGTCCCTGCTGCCCCCTGCTGGAGGAGCTGGGCCCTGCTGTGTGTGTGTGTGTGTGTCCCTGCTGCCCCCTGCTGGAGGGGCTGGGCCCTGCTGTGTGTGTGTGTGTGTGTGTGTGTGTGTGTGTGTGTGTGTCCCTGCTGCCCCCTGCTGGAGGGGCTGGGCCCTGCTCCGTATGTGGGTGTGTGTGTGTCCCTGCTGCCCCCTGCTGGAGGGGCTGGGCCCTGCTGTGTGTGTGTGTGTGTGTGTGTGTGTGTGTGTGTCCCTGCTGCCCCCTGCTGGAGGGGCTGGGCCCTGCTCCGTATGTGGGTGTGTGGGTGTGTGTGTGTGTGTCCCTGCTGCCCCCTGCTGGAGGGGCTGGGCCCTGCTGTGTGTGTGTGTGTGTCCCTGCTGCCCCCTGCTGGAGGGGCTGGGCCCTGCTCCGTATGTGGGTGTGACCCCCCCTTGCTAGCGTGTGTGTACGCACACTGTAAGGGGTAGGACTTTGTGTGTGCTGTCATGTTGCAGTTGTGTATTGCTGTCTGTGTTGCGTTGTGGCGCATTGTGGTGGTGTTTACACAGGGACCCCTTGCCCGGCACTGGGGCGTGGCCCCTCTGGGGTTGGGCTGGAGGGCCCAGGGATCCTGGCAGTGCGTGGGGCTGGGAACAGGCTGCCTCAAAGTGTGGAAAAGCAGAGCCGCGGCAGGTCAGGGACAGGGGGGCGCAGGGGCAGACTGTGCGGGGCCCATGGACAGTGTGGGGCAGACATTCGGCCCGGGCGGCCCTGGGGCAGCAGCTGGATGAGCGGGCAGAGAGAGGATTTAACGCCCACACCCCCAAGCCAGCCAGGCCCTGCCCTGAGGCTGGATGGGAGCCAGCGCCCCCTAGAGGGGAAAGGCCCCGCGCCCCATTCCCCGCCCCCCTGAGCCAGCCAGCCCTCCCCCCCCCGCCCCCGCATGGGGGACTGGAGCCCCATCAAGGGGACAGGCCCTGGCTTTCTCCCATCCTGGCTGGTGTTTCTGGTTTGCATTTCTTCTTTGCCAGGAGCCCCGCGCAGCCTCAGCCTGCCAGAACGTCTGGGTTCAGGCGAGGGATGGAGCAGGCCCTGGGGACATTGAAAACAGAGCCCCCCCAGCACCCCCTAACCACAGCACCTGGGGGCAGCACAGGGCTGGGCTAGCAGGGGGCTGCGGGTCAGGAGTGAGGGGCACCAGCAGGGCTGTGGGGGGCGGGACGAGACCTCCTGCCTCAGCCAAACCCACCCACGGGCTGGGAACCTTACAGTCCCGGCACCCCTGTGTCTGCCTGCCCCAGCCCCCTCTCCCTCCTCCTCTGCCATCTCCTTCCCGCTCCTCTGTCCTCCATGTCCTCCCCCGACCCCTCCACTGAGCTGTCGGGGCCCCGCTACACACAGCCCAGCAGGGAGCCCCGACAGCTCAGCCTGGCTCCTCCCTGGGGAACCCCCGGCCCTGCCCTGGGGAGCCCAGGCCCGGCCTGGCAGGGGGCTGCGGGTCGGGAGTGAGGGGCACCGGCAGAGCTGGGGGGAGCCCAGGGCAGGGCTGGCAGGGGGCTGTGGGTCGGGAGTGAGGGGCACCGGCAGAGCTGGGGGGAGCCCAGGGCAGGGCTGGCAGGGGGCTGTGGGTCGGGAGTGAGGGGCACCGGCAGAGCTGGGGGGAGCCCAGGGCTGGGCTAGAAGGGGGCTGCGAGTCAGGAGTGAGGGGCACATTGAGGGAGATGCCCAGGGGTCCCCTAACGGGGCGTGTTATGTGTGCTGGGGTGTGGGGTATCTCTGGCACTGCCCCAGCCTGGGGGATGTCCAGAGACCTGTTAACACCCCCCCCCCCCCCGCTGCTGGCTTCACCCCTGGGGCCCCTTCGCCCTCAGTGCACTGAGCTGCCCAGGGCTCGGCCCCACGTGCAGTGGGTGTGAACTCACAGCGACCCCTGGTGGGCGCTTGCTGCAATGCAGTGTCTCTTGTGATGGCGATTCTATCCCGACCCACAGCTCCCTAGGCTCCCCACCCCACCCTCTGCCGGTGCCCCTCACTCCCGACCCACAGCCCCCTGCTAGCCCAGCCCTGGGCTCCCCCCAGCTCTGCCGGTGCCCCTCACTCCCGACCCGCAGCCCCCTGCTAGCCCAGCCCTAGGCTCCCCACCCCACCCTCTGCCGGTGCCCCTCACTCCCGACCCGCAGCCCCCTCCAAGCCCAGCCCTGGGCTCCCCCCAGCTCTGCCGGTGCCCCTCACTCCCGACCCGCAGCCCCCTCCGAGCCCAGCCCTGGGCTCCCCCCAGCTCTGCCGGTGCCCCTCACTCCCGACCCGCAGCCCCCTGCTAGCCCAGCCCTGGGCTCCCCCCAGCTCTGCCGGTGCCCCTCACTCCCAACCCGCAGCCCCCTCCGAGCCCAGCCCTGGGCTCCCACCAGCTCCGCTGGTGCCCCTCACTCCCAGCCTGCAGCCACTGCCAGCCCAGCCTTAGCTCCCCTCATCTCAATCTGCCAGGGCCCTTCGATCCCGACTAGGCCAGTTTTCCTCTGTCCTATCGTCCTCGCTGGGATCATAAATCCCCAATGAGTGCGGCCTGAAGGCCTCCAGCTGGGGCCGCTTAGCTGTGAAATTTGCTGTGCTCATTGGAGCGGGAGGGTCGTGGCCGCTGCAGCCAGTGCCATCACTCATGGCACTTAGCACTGAGCTGGGGGCCGCTGGGCCAGCTCTGGGTGGGGAGACTGGTTGGGGGGGCACTGGAGGGGGGTCCACAGGCGGTGGTCACTGCCCTGGCAGTCAGTGCTGGCCCCAATGCCCCAGAGCAGAGCGATGGGGCGCCATGCTGAAGGGAGTGGGGCAGGGGACTCAGGAGGGGGCGCTGGGCTGCAGAGAGCAGGGTGGGGGCTCAGTGGGGGGCGCTGGGCTGCAGGAAGTGGGGCGGGGGCTCAGCAGGGGGTGCTGGGCTGCAGGGTGCAGGACAGGGGGCTCAGCAGGGGGTGCTGGGCTGTGGGGCGGGGGTTCAGCAAGGGGCACTGTGCTGCAGGGAGCAGGGCAGGGGGCTCAGCAGGGGGTGCTGGGCTGAAGGGTGGGGGCTCAGTGCGGGGCACTGGGCTGTGGGGCAGGGGGCTCAGCAAGGGGCCCTGTGCTGTGGGGAGCAGGTCAGGAGGCTCAGCAGGGGGCGCTGGGCTGCAGGGAGCAGGGTGGGGGCTCAGTGGGGGGTGCTGGGCTGCAGGAGGTGGGGCAGGGGGCTCAGTGGGGGGCACTGGGCTGCAGGGGGTGCGGCGGGTGCTTAGCATGGGGCGCTGTGCTGCAGGGGGTGGGGCAGGGGGCTCAGTGTGGGGCGCTGGGCTGCAGGAGGCTCAGTGGGGGCGCTGATCTGCAGTGTGTGGGACGGGGGCTCAGCACGGGACGTTCTCCCTGGTAGTCAGGGCTGGGCCCGATGCCCCAGGGTGGTGCTGGGGGGTGCTGGGCTGCAGGACGGGGGGTTCAGGGAGGGGCCTGGGCGATACTTTGGAACGTCTCCCCCGTTTACCAACTTTTGTGGCTACATCATGTTCCCGGTGACATCACTGCTTCTGATGATGTCATCACTTTCCCGTGACATCATTGCACCAGGTTGTGAGGCAGTCTCTTGTGATGTCGCTGGTGCCATGATGACCCCATGTTGGTTTCCATGGCCTCGGGGAATGATGACGTCATCATTGACTCCCAGGCAGCTGTGCCATGACCTGGAGCAATGATGTCACAAGCGGATGTGGTGATGTCATATTAGGAATGTCCCCAGTGATGGCGCCCGTGTTGCCAAGGTGACGGCCTTTTACCCCATGTGACAGTTCAGTGAGGTGTAAGGGTGTGAGGGAGATTTAGGTCGCCATGGTGATTATGGGATATGTGTGTGTGAGGGGGGTCACCCAGATGCCCTTATTCAATATGGCGCCCGTGGGGCCAGGATGGGGGCGGGGGACTTCGTGTGCCCTCAGTTAAGATGGCGTCCGGACGGTGCTGGGGATTTTCCCTTTCTGAAAATGGCGCTGGCCGCGGCTCGGACGAGATTTACCCTCAGTCAATATGGCGCCGCTGTTGCCCTTTGCCAACATGGCGGCCCCCGCTGCGCCCTTCCTAAGATGGCGGCCGGCTCCTCCTGTCCCTTTGTCAAAATGGCGGCGCTGGGATCACTCAGGCCCGTTTCCAAGGGGGCGGTGCCCAGCGTCGTTCCAAGATGGTGGCCGTTGCCCTTTTCCAATATGGCCGCGGCTTCGCGGCTTCTCCTCCCCCAAGATGGCGTCTCGCAGCCTGAGGGCGGAAGTGCGTGAGGCCGCCGCGCAGGGTGCGCTGCCCTCTCCCAAGATGGCGGAGGCGGAGTGGCGCTGGGCCGGGGACGGGGCGAGCAGCAGCAGCAGCGGGGACGAAGAGGGGGAGGGGCAGGGGGCTCCCCCGCGGCGGGTCTATTTGCCGGGCCGGGGCCCCCCGCCGGGACCGGGCGAGGAGCTGGTGATGGACGAGGAGGCCTATGTGCTGTACCACCGGGCGGGCACGGGTCAGCGCCGGCGGGGGGCACAGAGACGTGGGGCTGCACTGTGGGGCGGGCAGGGTGGACACAGAGACGTGGGGCTGCAGTGTGGGGTGGGCACAGAGACGTGGGGCTGCACTGTGGGGCGGGCAGGGGGTGGGGTGGGCACAGAGACGTGGGGCTGCACTGTGGGGCGGGCAGGGTGGACACAGAGACGTGGGGCTGCAGTGTGGGGTGGGCACAGAGACGTGGGGCTGCACTGTGGGGCGGGCAGGGGGTGGGGTGGGCACAGAGACGTGGGGCTGCACTGTGGGGCAGGCAGGGGGTGGGGTGGGCACAGAGACGTGGGGCGGGCAGGGGGTGGGGTGGGCACAGAGACGTGGGGCTGCAGTGTGGGGTGGGCACAGAGACGTGGGGCTGCACTGTGGGGCGGGCAGGGGGTGGGGTGGGCACAGAGACGTGGGGCTGCACTGTGGGGCAGACAGGAGGACATGGGTTGAGGACAGGCCATGGGCCAGGAGGGTATGGGGCAGTCAGGGGGGCACTGGACGGGCGCAGGGGGTGACAGGCCAGGGGTGCGGGGCACATGCTCAGCAGTGGGGCTCACCCCTTTTCTCCCCACAGGCGCCCCCTGTCTGAGTTTCGACGTGGTGCCCGACCCGCTGGGCCAGGAGCTTGGCCGCTTCCCGCTCAGCCTGCAGCTCTGTGCCGGCACCCAGGCCGAGAGCGCCCAGGCCAACAGGTCAGCCCCGGGGGGCGGCCGTGGGGCAGAGACACAGCCCCCCACCCTGCTTCTCCCCAGAGAGGGAGAGACCCCCGTGTGCTCTCCAAGACCCCTGCCCAGGGAGCCCCGTTTCTCAGCGCTGCCCCAGGTCAGGCACTGCGGGGCACCCCCAGGAGCGCTTGCTGCTCGCCCAGGCGCGCCCCGTCTGCCCGGGCACTGCGGGGGGGTGAGCGGCTGCCCGGGGTGAGGGCAGGAGACCCCGAGCGGAAGTAGCTCCGTTCCCAGGGGCACGGCCAGGCCTGGCCCCAGCCCGCCCCGCAGGGCACCCCAGCCGCAACTTGCAACAAACACCCCCCGACTTCAGCCCCGCCCCAGGCTGGGAGCCGGCCCGACCCGCCCGCGAGTGGGGAGCGCGCGCCTCTTCCCCTGCCCGGGCGCCGGCACCCCCCGAGCACAGAGCCCTGGGCGGTCACCCGCGGCCACCCCTGGTGTCCCCCAGAAACCCCCTGCCTGACCCACAGAGGGGGGGCTGGCTCCCTGTGGCCCTTGATCTCCATGCTGAGCCGGTGACAGGGTTCAGGCCAGCGCCCCCTAGAGGGGAGAGGCCCTGGGCCCCATTCCGCGGGGCGCAGGGGCTGGTGGGGCCCCTGGCTGAGGGCAGGGCTCAGGGGGTCCCTCTCTCCGCCAGGCTGCTGGTGATGAAGATGCACAATCTGCACCGCACGGGGGCGGGTGCCGAGAGCAGCAACAGCGACGAGGACGACGACGAGGAGGAGGAGAAGAAGCCGCAGCTGGAGCTGGCCATGATCCCCCACTACGGGGGCATCAACCGCGTTCGGGTACGGCCCCCCAGCACCGAGCCCCCCCCCAGCACAGCACCACCTGTCGAGCCCCCCCCAGCACCGTGCCCCCCTGAGCAGAGTCCCCACCAGCGCAGCGCCCCCCGACGAGCTCCCCCCCACCCCCAGTGCGGCATCCCCTGCTCCCAGCAGCACAGGGGGCATTGGGGCCCGCGCCCCCAAGCGAGCCTCCCCCTCCTGCCTAGCGTCCCCTCAGCACAGCACCCTTCCCCCGCCCCAACAGCACAGTGCCCCCTTCCCCCATGCTGGGGTTAACCCTTTCCTTCCTGGCAGGTCACCCAGCTGGGCGGGACGCAGGTGGCTGCCGTCTGGTCGGAGAAGGGGCAGGTGGAGATTTACGACCTACAGCGCCCCCTGGTGGCCATCTCAGACCCTCAGGCCATGGCCACCTTTCTGCGGGAGGAGCAGGCCAAAATCAAACCCCTCTTCTCCTTTGCCGGACACATGACTGAGGGCTTTGCCATGGACTGGTCCCCCATGGTGCCCGGTGAGCCGAGGGTCGCCGGGTGGCAGGGGGCTGCGGGTCGGGAGTGAGGGGCACCGGCAGAGCTGGGGGAGCCCAGGGCTGGGCTAGCAGGGGGCTGCGGGTCGGGAGTGAGGGGCACCGGCAGAGCTGGGGGTGACGGGGCTATGGGTTGGGAGTGAGGGGCGCTAGCTGTGGGAGCTCCCTGTGACCCCAGCTCTGCCCCCACCCGCAGGGCGTCTCGTGACTGGTGACTCAAACAAGAACATTCACCTGTGGAGCCCCAAGGCGGACGGGACGTGGCACGTGGACCAGCGCCCCTTCACCGCCCACACCGCCTCCGTGGAGGACCTGCAGTGGTCGCCGACAGAAGCCACAGTGAGTGGCAGTCCTGCCAGGAGAAACAGGGCACTGGGGTAGACGGGCCTCTGGGGCTGATCCTGGGGGCGGGGCGGGGGGGACACCAGGGTAGACGGCCACATGGGGCTGATCCTGGGGGCAGGGCACGGTACTAGGGTAGATGGGCCCATGGGGCTGATCTGGAGGGGCAGGGCGGTGGGGACACCGGGGTAGATGGGCCCCTGGCAGGTGGCCACGCTGCCCTGACCCCCTCTCGCCCAGGTGTTTGCCTCGTGCTCGGCGGACGGGTCCATCCGGGTGTGGGACGTGCGGGCGGCGCCGGGCCGGGCCTGCATGCTGACGGCCAGCCGGGCCCATGCCAGCGACGTCAACGTCATCAGCTGGAACCGCCACGAGCCCTTCCTCCTCAGCGGGGGGGACGACGGGGCCCTGCGCGTCTGGGACCTGCGCCTCTTCCAGGTCGGTGCCCCCTGGGCTCCCCCAGGTCTCTTGGGGGCTCCCCTCAGCTCTGCCGGTGCCCCTCACTCCCGACCCGCAGCCCCCTGCTAGCCCAGCCCTGGGCTCCACCCCCCGAGGCTCTGCCGGTGCCCCTCACTCCCGACCCGCAGCCCCCTGCTAGCCCAGCCCTGGGCTTCCCCCCAGGCTCTGCCGGTGCCCCTCACTCCCGACCCGCAGCCCGCTGCTAGCCCCGCCCTGGGCCCCCCCCACAGCTCTGCCGGTGCCCCTCACTCCCGACCCGCAGCCTGCTGCTAGCCCAGCCCTGGGCTCCCCCCCAGGCTCTGCCGGTGCCCCTCACTCCCAACCCGCAGCCCCCTGCTAGCCCAGCCCTGGGCTTCCTCCCAGGCTCTGCCGGTGCCCCTCACTCCCGACCCGCAGCCTGCTGCTAGCCCAGCCCTGGGCTCCCCCCCAGGCTCTGCCGGTGCCCCTCACTCCCAACCCGCAGCCCCCTGCTAGCCCAGCCCTGGGCTTCCTCCCAGGCTCTGCCGGTGCCCCTCACTCCCGACCCGCAGCCTGCTGCTAGCCCAGCCCTGGGCTCCCCCCCAGGCTCTGCCGGTGCCCCTCACTCCCAACCCACAGCCCCCCTCACCACTGCCCTCTCCCCCCACAGACGGGCACGAGCGTGGCGACCTTCAAGCAGCACACAGCGCCCATCACCTCGGTGGAGTGGCACCCCGCGGACGGGGGGGTGTTTGCGGCCGCCGGTGCGGACAACCAGGTGACCCAGTGGGACCTGGCGGTGGAGCGGGACCAGGAGGGGGAGGGGGAGAGCGAGGATGACCCGGCCCTGGCCTCCATCCCCCCCCAGCTGCTCTTCGTGCACCAGGGAGAGACCGACATCAAGGAGCTGCACTGGCAGCCCCAGTGCCCGGGGGTCCTGATCACCACCGCCCTGTCCGGCTTCACCGTCTTCCGCACCATCAGCGTCTGACGGGGTGCAGGCGGGGGGCGAGAGCCTGGAGCCTCCCCCTTGCAGATGGACCATTCCAAGTGGGGCTGCTCCCATTACACAGAATGGGGAGAAAGCTTGGGGGGTGGAGGACTTGGTCTGTTCCATATATCGGCTGCTACCATTGCACTGGCAACAAGGGGAGATTCCCCAGACAAGGAGCCGCAACACAAGCTTTCCCCCTCCTTGCTCCATGCAGTTGGACTGTTCCAGTTAGTGGCTGCTACCATTCCATGAAATGGGGGGGACGACGACAGTGTTATCCACCTCCTTGCAGATAGAGTATGCCAACTGCTACCATTGGTCAGAATTTGGGGGTTGGTGGTGGCTGGACCTAGACCTTTCCATTCTGCATGGGGGGGAACACCCCTCTAGAAAATGCAGTGTTCTGCGGCTTGTTTTTGGGAACTACCATCTAATGTGGATATGGGAGGGGCTGATTTCAAGCTAATTTCCCCCTCAATTGTACATGGCTTGGTCTGAATTTGGTTGCTACTACTTGGGATGGGGGGGTCATCATCTCCATTTTATTGTGATTACTCCAGAGGCTACCAATTTTGCATAGGTGGAGGGAGAAGAGTTGGTTCACTCCAACTATATTTTTGGGTGCTGCCACCATACAGTGATGGGGGGGGGGGAAGCTCGCTCCCAGGGGGTAGAGGGATGGGAGACAGACCCCAAAATACAGAGGGGGGCAGGAGGGTGTCACAGTCAGGTCCCTCCCACTTTAACCCCAGATTGGGGGAGGGGTCCACTGTCTCTTCCCCCCCCCCCCATGGGCCCTGCCTGGGGGGGCAGGTTAGTACATAATATCTATTTTCTGGCAAGTTCAGTTTTAATTAAAGAAAAAAAGTTTATAACCTACTGGGGTCTGGTCAATCTGGGGGGGGACCCAGCTCTGCCTGAGGCCTCCCCCGATCCACAGCCCCTCCTTATCGCTGCCCTGCCCCCCCCCAGCCCTGCCGGTGCCCCTCACTCCCGACCCCCAGCCCCCTGCTAGCCCGGCACTAGGCTCCCCCACCCTTCCAGTTCTGCTGCTGCCTCGTCTTTATTAACATCCCTTGTTCACCGCTCAGCCCCGAGCCGGCAGCCCCCCCCAGCAGCGTCCCCTCCTGCCCCGGCTGGCTTTGTTCCGGGGGGAGGGGTGCTCAGTGCCTGGTTGGGAGCAGATTGTGCCCCCCCACCAGTCCAGTTCCTGGCTGTCCCACGGGAGGGGTCACTGCAGCCCGCTCCACTGCAGAGAGGTGAAGGCGAGGGCGCCGCTCGGGCCTGGCGAGCAGAGCAGCAGGGTCTTCTTGACGCCGGTGCCCAGGCGGGCGGCTGCCACCAGGGTGCGGAGCGGGAGGGGGGCCCCCTGAGGGCAGCACAGCGCGATGTAGTGGGCATGGAACCGCAGGGGGTCGCCTGCAGGGGAGAGGCCGAAGGGGAAGGAGTCAGGCCAGATGCCCCCTGCCCCAATCCCTCCCCCGAGCACCCCCCCTCAACCCATCCCCTCCCCCACTTCTGGGACCAACAATGTCCCCACCCACCTCCATGCGCCCCTCCCCAGGGCTGGCCAGCATCCCCTGCCCCATTTCCCCCAGGCTGTGGCCAGCCCCCCCCACACCTACCTGGGTACACAAGGAAGTCTCCCCCAAACTTGCTCCCTCCGGACAGGTAGTATCCCCTGCCCCACAGCTCGCGGAAGACGCGGTACCGGGCCTCGTGGGCCGGGCAGCCGGCGTGAGGCCAGTCCGGGGAGGGGGAGGTCCAGTCCACCCGCTCGACCTGCCCCGGGTGCCGCCGGGCCGTGGGCAGCTGGACCATCATGGAGCCCCGGGGCAGGACGAAGGGCGAATCCAGGAGCCCCGAATCCTCCGCAGTGTCTGAGAGCAAAGAGAGCAACAGGCTAGGAGAAGCCGGGGCTGGAGTGCAGCTGCATCTGGGGTGGGGTACAGGGGCTGGTTATACAGGGACCCCTCACCCACCACTGAGATGTGGTCCCTCTGGGGTGGGGCGCAGGGGCCGGGTATATGGGGGCCTGGCACTGATCCACAAATGAGTTCCCCCCCCCCCCCTGGGCCCAGCACTGACAAACAGAGGAGAGCCCCCCTTTCTCTGCAGTCCCTGGGTTTCCGCAGCAGGTCTCCCCTCCGAGCCCCAGCCCCACCTGGCGTCTCCCCGCGCTGCTCTCTGCGACGGGCTCGGCCCTGGGCGATGCGCTCGGCCAGCCGGGCCAGCAGGGCCCCCCTCTCTGCCCCAGCCAGGCGCTGCTGCTCCTGGTAGCTCTCCTCCAGCTCCCGCTGGTAGGCCTCCACCTCGGACGCCTGGGTTCGGGGGAGAGGGGGTTAGCTCCGGGATGGGGTGCACGGCACAGCCATCTCCCCACAGCATCCCCGCCCCCAAACATGCTCCGCCCCCCCCGCCGCTGCACCTTGCCCTGTGCCCGAGCTGGTGCCCCATTCTCTGCCCCCCTGAGCCAGCCAGTCCCTGCCCTGGGGCTGGATCAGCACCCCCTGGAGGAGCAAGGCCCCAGGTCCCTCACCTGGGTCGGTTCCTCCCCCTCCGCCGGGGGCTGGATCTCGGTGCCCCTCACCAGGACGGCTGCGCCCAGCTCGGCAAGCAGCCGGGCCTCCTCGGGGAGCAGCTGCAGGGGGAGGCCCAGGCGGGCGTTCTGCCGGGGCTTGCGGGCCAGCGCCCCCACCAGGGTCCCCACCAGCCGGAACCGCTCACGGATCTCCCTGGCGTCCTCCACGCTCCACACGAGAGCCGCCCCCTCCAGCACGTGGATCCGGATCATGGTGCCACGCCAGCTGCAGAGAGGGGAGTGGCAAGGGTGGGGGGTGTGGCCCCTCTGGGGCAGGGCACGGGGGCTGGTTACATGGGGACACCTCGCCCAGCGCGGAGATGCAGCCACTTCTGGGGCGGGGCACAACAATCCCAGCATGCTCTGGGGCAGGGGGTGCCACAATCCCAGCATGCCCCACTGCCAGGGCCAGGCCCCCAGCGTGGGTGGGGGGCAATCCCATCATGCCCTGGGGCTAGGGGTCCCAAGTTGGGATGGAGGGGGTGCACTTCAATCCCATCATGCCCTGGGGCTAGGGGTCCCAAGTTGGGATGGAGGGGGCGCACTTCAATCCCATCATGCCCTGGGGCTAGGGAGGCCAAGCCCCGCTGACGCCCCAGAGGATGCTGGGAAAGCCCTTTTCAGGGCACCTGGTTCTGGCCACATGGTGGTGATCCCTTTAAATGGCCACACCCACCCACACCAAGTCCCGCCCCCTGCCCCAAGGCATTCTGGGAGTCCCATTCTTAAAAACCCTCCATTGGCACCCCCCACCCGCCCACACACACACAGAAAGGATTCTGGGAACAGTTTGTTAAAGGGCCACACACTAAAAATAAAAAACCGCTGCCCCTTCCCCGCAAGGTATTCTGGGTAACCCTTTCTTAAAAGGCCACCCCCCCCCAAAAGGAATTCTGGGAAATTCTTAAAGAGCCACACGCACCTATACCAAACGCTGCTTCTTTCCCCCAGGGGATTGTGGGTAATCCCCCCTCCACACCCCCCTTCCGTAGTTCACTCACCTTCACCCCTGGGCTCCCCTGCACCCAGCTCTGGGGTGGACCTGGGGCTGTTTGCAAAGCAAACTGGCCGGTCCCTCTCTCTGCTGCTGCAAGGCGAGGGGGGGCGGGGTTCTTGCAGCTGAGCGACGGCCCCATTGGCCAATACCCGAGGAGGGGCGGAGAGTTGGTGGGGGGGGTGTTGAACATTGCAGGGCCCAATGGGTGCAGGGCGTGAAGGAAGTGAGCAGGGGGCGGGCGGACGGGCAGGCAGCGCGGCTGCAAAGTGAGGGGCTGGGTGGGTGGGGGAGGGAATCGCTCGCAGGGGTGTGAATCCCTGCACCGGGTCCCGCAGGGGTGTGAATTCGTGCATAGGAGCCCCAGGGGTGTGAATCCGTGCAAAGGCACCCCCGGGTGCGAATTCTGTACTGACCCCATCGGAAGAAGTTGGTGTCGGGTGCTGGTGAGTAACGCTGTGAACTTGAGGCGTGTGGGGCTGCACTTGAATTGTGGGGAGGGGGGAGAAGTTCCAGGGTGTTTTCCATCCCCACCTGATGTGGGGTTCCCACTGCTTCTCAGCCCCCCTCCTGTCCCCCCTAGCTGGACTGCTAATCTGGGGGTGAGCTGCAGCAGGGGGGAGCTGGGTGTTTGTCTTGTGTTTGTACAGCGCCTGGCACAAGGGGGCGGGGCAAGGAGCTACTGTAATACACCTAATAAATAACGTACAGCCCCTGGCGCAATGGGTGCGGGGCTGCGAGCTACCGTAATCCACCTAATAAATAATGTACAGCGCCTGGCACAATGAGGGCCTGGTTTGGGACTAGGGACCCTAGGAGTTCCCCTAATGGAGAGGATTAATGGGTGAGATTAAACTGCGTGGGGCATGTACCCCTCTCTCCCCAGCACCAGCAATGGCTAATGTGGGGGGTGAACTGCGTGGATTAGAGACTGGAAGGGATTAAGGCAGCTAGCGGCCCAGGGTTTAGCTGGAGGTGGAAGGAGCAGGGAGCCCATGTGGGATAGATCTCAGGAGCCCAGCCCTCACCCCCCCCCCCCAGTCTAACCACTAGACCCCACTTGCTGAGGGGTTTGTGCCGCCGGGTGTGGGGGGGAGTGTCGGGGGGGTGGGGGGCTGGGCAGTGGCCACTGGGGGCAACAAGGCAGCTTGATAGTCCCTGGTGGATGAACTAGGGCAGAGATACTGGCCCGGCAGAGGACACCCTGCAACTTCCCTCCCCCACAACTCCCCATTCTACCTCACATACGCACTGAGCCCCCCCTCCCCCCCACGCAGCCCCCAACTATACTGCCTTAGCGCCCACCCCCCAAGGCTGGGTCTCTGTGGCTCGTCCAGCCCATGGCCACTCAGCTGCGGGGGGGCCAGGGGGCACCTGGATGGGCTGGGCGATGGGGGCTCCTGGGAGCGGGACTGAGACCTGGCAAACTCGATACACCCCCAGGCCATGGAATGAGAGCAATGGACAGGGGAGAGGCCCGTGCCCCATTCCCTGCCCCCCTGAGCCAGCCAGTCCCTGCCCTGGGGCCGGATCTCCCCTCCCTGCTCTTCCCCTACCACCTACAGAGGAGCTGAGCCGTCAGCGCCCCCTGCAGCTGCTGCTCCCCGCTCCGGTGGGGTGGGTGGGCTGTGGAACTGCCTGACACTGTTTTTCCTCCTGCGACAGAACTGGGATGACCCCGGAGGAGTGGACCTACCTGACCGTGCTGCTTTTCTCTATCCCCATTGGCTTTGTCTTCAAGAGAGGGGGTGAGTGACTCCAGCTGGGGGGGGGGGTGTAACTCTGGCCCCTCCCCTTCGTGCCATGGCTGGGGGGGGACAGGGATTGGGGCTAGAAAAAATCCCACCAAAGAGACTCCCCCCCCCTTTCCCTCCAACAAGGGCCCTTCCCCACATTCCCTCCGGTATGCCCCACCCAGCCCCATCTGCAGTTTCCTCACGTCAGCTTCCTCTTGCAAGATTTCCTCTCTCCACTCCGGTTGAGCTCTTGGGGTGGGGTGGGGGGGTTGGGTTGTGTCTCGAGTTAGAATGGGTTTGGAGGTATTTTAGGGGGGCTGGTGTGTGTGGGCAGGGAACCCTGGCACTAGCTTCCCCCTGCCAGTCTTGTAGTAGAAGCTGCTGGACTCTGGGGTCCCATCGATAGGGGATGCGTGTTTGGGGGTACAGGATCCCCACCACCTTCTGAACTCCCTTGTGCCCCATTCCCTGCCCCATGAGCCAACCAACCCCCCTCCCCAGGGCTGGGTGGGAGCCAGTGCCCCCTAGAGAGGAGAGACCCTGTGCCCCATTCCCCGCCCAGGGTCACCCTAAGTCCCAGCTGACTTTGCTGCTGGGGGATCTCAGTGGCAAGGGAGCTGGGATCTGATCTGTGTCTCTTTCCTCCCCTCCCCCCGCCAGGATACCGAGTGAAGCAGTTTGGGGGGGCAGCCGTGGGGCTGCTCCTGACGCTGATCACCTGCAACATCCACACCTTGCACTCCCTGGTCACCATCCTGGGCACATGGGTCATCCTCAGCCTCTCCCCCCGGTATGGAAGGAGCCAGGACACCTGGGTTCTATCCCTGGCTCTGGGAGAGGAGTGGGGTCTACTGGGTAGAGTGTGTGTGTGGGGGGGCGATTTTGGGAGCTGTGGCGAGATGGGGGGGCCTGGAGCTAAGCAGGGGATTCTGGGAGCTGGGAGGGGTTGGGGGGGTGATGGGAGCAGGGGATTCTGGGAGTGTGGCCAATGAACCCGCCCTCTGCCCCAGGTCCTGTCACTACCTGACCCTCGGCTGGACCTTCTCCTATCTACTCTTCTTCCGGATGGTGACTTTCTTCGGGCTGCCGGCCCCCACCCCCTTCACCAACGCCGTGCAGCTGCTGCTGACCCTCAAGGTGCTGCAGGGGGCGGGGCAGGGAGGCTCAGCAGGGGGCGCTCTGGCCTCCCGGTCACTGTTGGCCCCTCTGGGGCACTAGGGGGCGCTGCACCATGGTGGCGGGGGTTGGGGGGGCGTGGTGCAGTGGCAGTGGTCCCGTAGGGGGCGCTGTGCTGTATCGTGGGGCGCGGGGGGGGCCCTGTGGTGTGGTGGTGAGGCACTGGGGGGCGCTGTGTCACGGGGCGTGGGGGGGCCCCGTGGTGTGGTGGGGAGGCACTGGGGGGCACTGTGTCGCGGGGCGTGGGGGGGCCCTGTGGTGTGGTGGTGAGGCACTGGGGGGCGCTGTGTCGCGGGGGGGCCCCGTGGTGAGGCACTGGGGGGCGCTGTGTCGTGGGGCGTGGGGGGGGCCCGTGGTGTGGTGGTGAGGCACTGGGGGGCGCTGTGTCGTGGGGCGTGGGGGGCGCTGTGGTGTGGTGCTGAGGCACTGGGGGGCCCTGTGTCGCGGGGCGCGGGGGGGGCCCCGTGGTGTGGTGGTGAGGCACTGGGGGGCGCTGTGTCGCGGGGCGTGGGAGAGGCCCGTGGTGTGGTGGTGAGGCACTGGGGGGCGCTGTGTCGTGGGGGGGCCCCGTGGTGTGGTGGTGAGGAACTGGGGGGCCCTGTGTCATGGTGTGGTGGTGAGGCCCGGGGGGCGCGGTGCCGCAGCAGTGGTCCCGTAGGGGGCGCTCACCCTGTGGGTTGCGCCCCCTGCCCTAGATGGTGAGCCTGGCCAATGAGGTGCAGGAGATCAGCCAGGCCAAGAAGCAGGACGTGACCTCCTTCACCAAGGTCCCCGCCCTTGGGCTGATCCCCAGCGTGCCGGGGCTGGGCCCGACCCTCTGCTACGGTTACTGCTACGTGGGGCTCATGACAGGTACGCGGCGGGCGGCCGGACACCTGGGTCCTCTCCCCGGCTCTGGGAGGGGAGCGGGGGCTAGTGGTTGGGGGGGGGCTGCTGGGAACCAGGACTCCTGGGTTCGCTCCCTGGCTCTGGGAAGGGAGTGGGGCTAGTGGTTAGAGGTGGGGTGGGGGGGCTGGGAGCCAGGACTCCTGGGTTCACTCCCCTGCTCTGTGAGGGGACGGGGTCCAGCCGGAGTCTTTCCCACTGTTACCTTTAACTGCATTTCCCCCCCTTTCCCCCATCCTGGCCTCCTTCCTCATCTGCCCCCCCTCCCCCACCATACTCCCCCCCCTTTCCTGCCACCCTCCATCCCCCGCCAGGCCCCTTCTACCGCTACAGGACCTACCTGGACTGGCTGCAGCAGCCGGACTCCCAGGCCATCCCCAGCTGGCGCCCCCTGCTGGCGCGGGCCCGGCTGGTCCCGGTCTACGGGCTGCTCTTCCTGGGGGCCGCGTGGCTCTTCCCGCTGGACTACGTGCGGAGCGAGGCCTTCGACGCCCGGGCGCTGCCCTTCCGCCTCTTCTACATGGTGCCCATCTTCTTCGTCTTCCGCATGCGCTTCTACGTGGCCTGGCTCTGCGCAGAGTGCGGCTGCATCGCGGCTGCCTTTGGGGCCTACCCCACGGCCGCCCGCTCCCGCCCCGGCGGGGGCCCCACCGCCCACTGCCCCAGGTGCGCCCGCGGGCCTGCCCCTCTGGGGCGCCAGCTCTCACCTGGCCCCAGGGCAGGGACAGGCTGGCTCAGGGGGGCGGGGAATGGGGCCCGGGGCCTTTCCCCTCTAGGGGGCGCCGGCTCCCACCCGGCCCAGGGCAGGGACTGGCTGGCTCAGGGGGGCGGGGAGTGGGGCCCGGGGCCTTTCCCCTGTAGGGGGCGCCGGCTCCCACCTGGCCGCAGGGCAGGGACTGGCTGGCTCAGGGGGGTGGGGAGTGGGGCCCGGGGCCTTTCCCCTGTAGGGGATGCCGGCTCCCACCCGGCCCCAGGGCAGGGACTGGCTGGCTCAGGGGGGTGGGGAGTGGGGCCCGGGGCCTTTCCCCTGTAGGGGATGCCGGCTCCCACCCGGCCCCAGGGCAGGGACTGGCTGGCTCAGGGGGGTGGGGAGTGGGGCCCAGGGCCTTTCCTCTCTAGGGGGCGCCGGCTCCCACCCGGCCCCAGGGCAGGGACAGGCTGGCTCAGGGGGGCGGGGAATGGGGCCCGGGGCCTTTCCCCTCTAGGGGGCGCCGGCTCCCACCCGGCCCCAGGGCAGGGACAGGCTGGCTCAGGGGGGCGGGGAATGGGGCCCGGGGCCTTTCCCCTGTAGGGGGCGCCGGCTCCCATCCGGCCCCAGGGCGAGGTCTCATTCCCTCTCACTGACTGCTCTCCCCACCCCAGCACGGAGGAGGGGGCTCCAGGGGCGGCGCCCCCTGAGTACGACTACGAGACCATCAAGAACATCGACCCGTACGGCACCGACTTCTGCGTGCGGGTGCGGGACGGCATGCGGTACTGGAACATGACCGTGCAGTGGTGGCTGGCCCAATACATCTACAAGAACGCCCCCTTCCGCTCCTACGTCATGAGGTGGGGGACACGGGGAGCCATGAGGGGGAGACCATTGTGTGTGGGGGGGCCTCGAAGATCCTGGGGGGGTCATGGGGAGAACTCGGAAATCTGGGGGGGGTCTCGTGGGGACGCTCGCTGATCAGGTGGCTCACGGGGGGGGGGCTTGGAGATCCCGGGGAAAGGGGGGGGTCAGATGGGGGGGCTCAGAGATCTGGGGGGTCCTGTGAAGGGGGGGGCCTTGTGGCAGGGGGGAGGCTGAGGGTCCCAATATGGGGCATGAAGGGGAAATCGTGGGTGGGGGGTGTCACATGGGGAGGGGGCATGGATACTGGAGGCAGTGGGAGTCATGTGGGGGGGCTCATAGGCATGGGGGATTAGAGGTGAAATCTCTGGGGGCGTCAAATGGGGTGGGGGAGGGGGACTCACAAGAGGCTGGGGGTGGCTGAAGACTAGGAAGGGGAAGGAGGCAAACATGGGGGGGGCTCAGATCCCCCCCCCCACTAACCCTGCCCCCCCACCCCCCCAGGAGCGGCTGGACCATGCTGATTTCGGCCTATTGGCACGGCCTGCACCCCGGCTACTACCTCAGCTTCCTGACCATCCCGCTGTGCCTGGCGGCCGAGGGGGCGCTGGAGGCCGGGCTGCGGGGGCGCCGGGGGGCGGCGCCGGAGCCGGAGCCGGAGCGCTCGGGGGGCGCCTGGCTGCACTGGTTCCTCAAGATGCGGGCCTACGACTACATGTGCATGGGCTTCGTTCTGCGGGAGCTGGGCCCCACCCTGCGCTACTGGTGGGCCGTCTACTTCTGCGTCCACCTCGGGGCCCTGGGCCTGCTGCTGCTGGGCCGCGCCCTGCCCCGCTCTGCCCCCCGCGCCGCCGAGGGGCCGCGCCGAGCGGGGCCGCTGGGGGGCGGGGAATAGCCAGGGCGAGGGGGGGCGCCCACCCCGGGAGCCGCCTCCCCCCGGGGGCTGGGAACAGGACCCACACAGCGGCTCTGTGCTGGCCATGGAGGGGGGAGGGCCGAGGCAAATGGGGTGCCCCCCCCGATCGTCCCCTCTTTGCAGGCCCCCACCTCTCCTTGTGGCTGGCTGGGAGGGGGAACCTGCCCCAGACCTCCATGGGGGGGGAGAGCCTGAGCTGCTACCAGGCTTCCCCCAAGGGGTCTGGCAGGCCTGCCCCTCCCCCGCACTCTTGAGGGGGTGGGAGCCCTTCCCCCGCACAGGCAGATTCTCCCCTCGGCCCCGCAAGATCCCCAAATAAGAGGGTGGTTTCTACCCCTCCCCCCAGCCGATGCTTCACTGTGGCTTTAAAAGGGGGGTTCTCAAACGGGGGGGGTTGGGACTCCTCAGGGGGTCGTGAGGTTATTACATGGGGGGGGTCGCGAGCTGTCACCCTCCACACCAAACCCTGCTTGGCCTCCCAGCATTTATAATGGTGTTTAATATATCAACATTTGTTATTAATTGATGGGGGGGTGGGGGTCGCTCTCAGCGATCTGCTGTGGGAAAGGGGTCACCCGTACAAAAGTATGAGAACCGCTGGCTTGGGGACCAGCCTCCAAATGGGGGGGGAGATGGTTCCCACCAATTTTAAGCCAGGCGGGCCCCCCTCCATCTTGTGTGAAACAAATTGGCACCGTTCTCAGGCAGAGCCTTGAACGGGCCACATAACTCCCCCCCCAGCTGCTGGGGGGTTTGGGGGGAGAACGTCCCGCAGCATAGGCAGCTGGTCTGTGCTTAGCTGGGGGTGCGGCGGGGGGTCGCTGGTAGAAAGCCCCCCTCCCGCTCGGAGGTCTCTTTCCCTTTCCTATGCTATTAACCACTGGGGGAGGGGGGCATCTGGGGTGACAGGAGGGCTCAGGGTGGGGGGTCTCCTTTACCACCGCATCCCCCCCCCCCGCTGGGTTGTATTTCCATGCCGCGGGGGCGGCAGCTGCAGCAAATAAAGACTTGAAAACAACCCCCTGTCTGAGTGTCTCGCGCCCCCCCCCAGGAACCCCCCTCCATTAAGCCCCATTCCCCAGCCCCCTTGACCCCCATTTCCCAGCCCCCGGGGGCCCCCATTCCCCCGCCGCCCTTGACTCCCATTTCCCAGCCCCCGGGGGGCCCCCATTCCCCCGCCGCCCTTGACCCCCATTTCCCAGCCCCCGGGGGGCCCCCATTCCCCCGCCGCCCTTGACCCCCATTTCCCAGCCCCCGGGGGGCCCCCATTCCCCCGTCGCCCTTCACCCCCATTTCCCAGCCCCCAGGGACCCTCATTCCCCCGTCGCCCTTCACCCCCATTTCCCAGCCCTTGGGGGCCCCCATTGACCCCCATCCTCCCTGCGAGAAGTCTGTCCCCAGCGGGGCGGGGGGGGCAGCTGTGTTGGGGGGGTTACCTGGGGCCAGCCGCCGCGCCCCCCACGGCTGAGCCGCGCCCCGTCGCCAGGTCACCGCGGGGCCAATGATTAACCGGGCCGGGCCGGGCCGGGCGACGCGTTTCCTCCTTCCCGGAGCGGCCGGACCATGGAGCCGCGCTGGGCGCAGACTGGCCGGGATGGGGCAGGTGAGGAGCCTCCCCCCCCCCCCAACCACCGCCCCGAGTCACCCGGACTCCTGGGTCCCCCCCCACACACACACCCCATAACCCGGATTCCTGGGTCCCCGCCCCCGAGTCACCCGGACTCCTGGGTCCCTGCCCCTCCCTCCTCTGGTGTCACCCGGACTCCTGGGTCCCGTCCCCAGCAGCCCCACCCCACGACTCACCCGGATTCCTGGGTCCCAGCCCCTCCCCCCGGAGTCACCTGGACTCCTGGGTCCCGTCCCCAGCAGTGCTCCCCCTGCAGTAACCTGGACTCCTGGGTCCCATCTCCAAAAGACACAGCCCCTCCCCACCCCCATCACCCGGATTCCTGTGTCCCATCCCCAGTGTGCAGCCCCACCCCTCCCCCCAAATAATCTGGACTCCAGGGTCCCATCCCAGCAGGCAGCCCCCAACCAGTTACTCAGACTCCTGGGTCCCATCTCCTGAAGCTAGGGCTACCCCAGACAGTAGCCCGGACTCCTGGGTCCCCTCCCCATCCCTGGGTCAGTAAGTGCGGGGAGGGAGGGTGCTGAATCTCTCCCCCCCTCACCCCACTTGCTCCCTCCCCAGATGATGATGACTGGGGCCAGCAGCAGCCCCCCTCATCCCTCTTCCTCCAGCTGCCAAGCAACGCGACCCTGCGTTTCCGTGGCAACGTGGCCAAGGCCTGGGGGGCTGCACTGGATGAGGGAGAGCCCCCAGGGGCCCCCCAGGAGCGGGATGGGGAAGGAGCCAGGGAGCAGGAGTCGGTTCCCCTGAAACAGCTGCCGCTCTGCATGGCGGAGAAACGAATACTCAGGTAACCCCCCTGCACAGGGCAGGACGCCTGGGTTCCTTTCTGGCTCTGGAAGGGGAGGGGGGCTAGTGGTTAGAGGGGGGGGCTGGGAGCCAGGACTCCTGGGTTCTCTCCCCAGCTCTGGGAGGGCCACAGGGGTTTGGGGGGGGGCTGAGGTCTCACCCCCATCCCTCTCCCGACCAGGCTCCGGGAGCAGCGGGTCGCCTGGAAACGGAGCCGCTGGGAGCAGTGGCAGGTGGGGATGCGGCACCTGTGGGGACAGGTGAGGGGCGCCCTGCTGTACGCCCAGGTGTGGAGGGGCTCGCTGCACCGCATCGAAGGTAGGACCCCTTTCCCTGTGGCCCAGGTCCCCCTCCCTGATGAGAGCGACCCTCCACTCTGAGTCCCAGGGTCCCCCCTCCCTGCTGAGATCAACCCCCCCAAGTCCTGTGGTCCCCCCTCCCTGCTGAGAGCGACCCTCCACTCTGAGTCCCAGGGTCCCCGCTCCCTGCTGAGATCGACTCCCCCCCCCCGAGTCCCAGGGTCCCCCCTCCCTGCTGAGAGCAACCCTCCACTCTGAGTCCCAGGGTCCCCCCTCCCCCGCTGAGATCGACTCCCCCCCCCCCCCGAGTCCCAGGCTCCCCCCTCCCTGCTGAGATCAACCCCCCCTCTGAGCCCTGTGGTCCCCCCTCCCTGCTGAGAGTGACCCTCCCCCCCCACACCGAGGCCTGTGGTCAGCCTCTGCCTGCGGGTTCAGACTCGCTGTCGGGGTGACGCTGCCCTTTCCCCCCCAGGTCACTTTGGAACCGGGATCCAGTCGTATTTCAACTTTCTGCGCTTCCTGGTGCTGCTGAACCTGGGGGGGGCCCTGCTCATGGTGGGGTTCGTGGTGGCCCCCAACGCCGCCTTCGAGGGGCTGCAGCTGAACCAGACCCAGCAGGGGCAGAACTCCATGGGTACGGCTGGCCTGGATGCCTGGGTCCCGTCTCCAGTGAGAGAAAGGGGACGAGAGCCCCCAGAACGGCAGCCTGGATGTCTGGGTCCCATCCCTATCAAAGGAGATGGGGGAGAAGGGAATCGCCCCCAGAGTGGCAGCCCAGGTCCTATGTCGGGGTGTGTGTGTGACCCACGAGGTTTGGTTTGAGGGGGTCTGTAACGAGGCTGATTCTGGTGGGACCCAATGGAGCGTGCCAAGTCAGGACAAATTGCTTCAAGCAGGGCCATTACAGCCCAGGGCTGGGGTTTCTGTGCACACCAAGGCAAACCGAACCAGCCAGCCAGAGCGGACTTCGGGTTTGCCCCACTGGCTAACCACAAGTCACACCAGCAATTCCCTTAGACGCTCCAGTTTCCCAGTATCCCCACCAGCGCCACTCGTTATGGGGGCGAATGGTTATGAAAACCAAGACCCCAGTGAAAGAAAAGAGGTTCTCTCGATCCCAAAGGACCAAGCCCCAGAGCCCGGTCAATATACAAAACAGATCTTACCCACAAATCACGCTGTTGCCAACCCTTCAGAATCTAAAATCTAAAGGTTTATTCATAAAAGGAGAAAGATAGAGATGAGAGCGAGAAGTGGTTAAATGGAGTCAATGACATCCAGTGATGGCAAAGTTCTTGGCTCAGGCTTGTCGCAGTGATGGCAGAAACTGCAGGTTCAAAGCAAGTCTCTGGAGAACATCCCCAGCTGGGATGGGTCATCGGTCCTTGGTTCAAAGCTTCAGTGTAGCAAAGTCCCGCCAGAGGTGTGAAGCAGGACTGAAGACAAGATGGAGACATCAGCCCTTTAGAGTCTTTTCCACGTGTAAGAACCCCTCTTTGTTCTTACTGTGGAAAATTACAGCAAAATGGAGTTTGGAGTCACATGGGCAAGTCCCGGCCTACCTTGCTGAGTCCCAAGGCGTGTCTGCCGTCTCTCAATGGGTCACTTGTGTCGCTGATGGTCCTTAATGGGCCATCCAGCAGGCTAGGCAGAGCTGACACCAACTTGTCTGGGGCGTCACCCAGAAGCACAGCATAAGTGTGAAATACAGACAGGATAGATTTCAGAGCAGCAGCCCTGTTAGTCTGTATCCGCAAAAAGAACAGGAGGACTTGTGGCACCTTAGAGACTAACAAATTTATTTGAGCTTAAGCTTTCGTGGGCTAAAACCCACTTCATCAGATGCATAGAATGGAACATATAGTCAGAAGATATGTATACACGCAGAGAGCATGAAAAGGTGGAAGTACCCAGACCAACTGAAAGAGGCTAAATAATTAAGAGGAGCGATTATCAGCAGGGGAAAATAAACTTTTGAAGTGATAATCAAGATGGCCCATTTCGGACAGTTGACCCGGTGTGAGGATACTTAACATGGGGGAAAGATTCAATATGTGTAATGACAGAGACTGGGAATGGCTCAGTCATGACACTAATTGAATCTTTCCCCCATGTTAAGTATCCTCACACCTTCGGGTCAGCTGTCCGAAATGGGCCATCTTGATTATCACTTCAAAAGTTTATTTTCCCCTGCTGATAATCGCTCCTCTTAATTAATTAGCCTCTTTCAGTTGGTCTGGGTACTTCCACCTTTTCATGCTCTCTGTATGTATATATATCTTCTGACTACATGTTCCATTCTATGCATCTGATGAAGTGGGTTTTAGCCCACGAAAGCTTAAACTCAAATACATGTGTTAGTCTCTAAGGTGCCACAAGTCCTCCTGTTCTTTAGACAGTGTAGAGCCAATATTCATCACTTTACAAAAATGATACACACATATAGACCTCATACTCATAACCAGTAAACCCCAACCTTGTCTTAGACACCTTATTTGACTCCCTTTATACAAGATTTGGTGCCACTACAGGACCTTGGTTGCAACAATGTTCTGTACGGTCCCAGATTATGTCAATAAAGTCACAGGGTCTCACCCCTTTTCTCCCCCCCACTCGCAGTGAACAGAAGCTGCCTGCAGTACGACCCCACTGAGCGGGGCCTGGTCAGCTACTTCACCTACCTCATGGACCTGCTCTCCGGGACGGTGAGAGCCCGGCCCGTGGTCCCCCAGCCCCACGCGCCTCAGCTCCGCCCCCAGTCCCCCATGCCTCAGTTCCTCCCCCCAGCCCCCTCAGCTCCGCCCCAGCCCCTTGCACCCACAGCTCTGCTCTAGCCCCCCGCACCTCAGCTCCACCCCCCAGTACCTCAGCTCTGCCCCCTGCCCCCCACATCTCAGCTCCACCCCCAGCCCCCCACGCCCTCAGCTCCACCCCCCAGCTCTGCCCCCCACCCCCAGCTCCTTCCCAGCCCCCCCAGCTCTGCCCCCAGCCCCCTGCACCTCAGCTCCACCCCTCAGTCCCCCAGCTCTGCCTCCTGCCCTCCATGCCTCAGCTCCGCCCCCAGCCCCCTAGCTCTGCCCCCCACCCCCCACACCATCAGCTCCTCCCCAGCTCCCCCCCAGCCCCCATGTCTCAGCTCCACCCTCAGCCCCCCTGCTCCGCCCCTGCACCTCAGCTCCGCCCCCAGCCCCCACAGCTCCACCCCCAGCACCCCTGTGCCCTCAGCTCCACCCCTAGCCCCACCAGCTCTGCCCCCAGCCCCCCAGGCCTCAGTTCTTCTCCTCAGGCCCCTCAGCTCCGCCCCCAGCCCCCTGTGTCCTCAGCTTCACCCCCAGCCCCCCGCACCTGAGCTCCACCCCCCAGTCCCCCAGCTCTGCCCCCTGCCCCCCCATGCCATCAGCTCCTCCCCAGCCCCCTCAGCTCCACCCCAGCCCCCTTCATGTGTCCCCTACAAATCGAAGCTGGCCCCAATTCCCCAGATCAGTTTGTCACATTCCCAGTCCCAGCCCTGGGGCCGGATGGGAGCCGGCGCCCCCTGGAGGAGACCCCCCCCCCCCCCGCTGAGGCCGTGTCTCTTTCAGGGGTTCATGGAGCTCACACACCTGTTCTACGGTTATTACCCAAACTCGGCCGTGGATTTCGTGGGCTTCTCCTATAACATCCCCCTGGCCTATCTGCTGAGCGTGCTGGGCTACTTCTCCGTCTGCCTCCTCTGGATCGTCCACCGGTGAGTCACTTCCCAGGTACCCCCGCGGGGGGCCAGCCCCCGCCCCGCCCCAGAGGGGCCGCGTCCCAGCGCCGGGCGAGGGTCCCCGTATACCCAGCCCCCGCCCCGCCCCAGAGGGGCCGCGTCCCAGCGCCGGGCGAGGGTCCCCGTATACCCAGCCCCCGCCCCGCCCCACAGGGGCCGCGTCCCAGCGCCGGGCGAGGGTCCCCGTATACCCAGCCCCCGCCCCGCCCCACAGGGGCCGCGTCCCAGCGCCGGGCGAGGGTCCCCGTATACCCAGCCCCGCCCCGCCCCAGAGGGGCCGCGTCCCAGCGCCGGGCGAGGGTCCCCGTATACCCAGCCCCCGCCCCGCCCCACAGGGGCCGCGTCCCAGCGCCGGGCGAGGGTCCCCGTATACCCAGCCCCCGCCCCGCCCCACAGGGGCCGCGTCCCAGCGCCGGGCGAGGGTCCCCGTATACCCAGCCCCGCCCCGCCCCAGAGGGGCCACGTCCCAGCGCCGGGCGAGGGTCCCCGTATACCCAGCCCCCGCCCCGCCCCAGAGGGGCCGCGTCCCAGCGCCGGGCGAGGGTCCCCATATACCCAGCCCCCGCCCCGCCCCAGAGGGGCCGCGTCCCAGCGCAGGGCAAGGGGTCCCCGTATACCCAGCCCTCGCCCCGCCCCAGAGGGGCCGCGTCCCAGCGCCGGGCGAGGGGTCCCTGTGTAACCAGCCCCTGCGCCCCACCCCAGAGCTGGCTGCACTTTGCCATCTCTGGGGTGCCGTCACCCTGTGCTCTCCCCCCAGGGCCGTCCACCTCCTGAAGCGCAGCCTGGTCGGTGAGAACGGGGAGCTCAGCACCTACAGCCACAAGGTCTTCGCCGGCTGGGATTTCTGCCTGGCGCCAGGCACCGCGGCGGCCATGAAACACAACAGCCTCCGCTACGAGCTGCGGGTGAGGCCAGCAGGGGGCTCAGGGCTGGGGTGCGGGGCAGCCGGGTCGGGGGCGAGTGTGGGGGGACACTGAGGTACAGGCAGGCTGGGAATGGACAGGGACTCTGGGGTGCGGGGCTGGAGGGTGTGATTAGGGGCTGAGGTGGGGGGCTGGTGGGGAGGGAGATGGGGTGGGGGACTGGATGGGGCGGATGGGTGGATTGCGGGAGAAGGGGGGGCTGGGGCAGGAAGGGGGGCCGCTGTGTGGAGTGAGAGGCACGGCTGGGGGGGGTGGAGAGGGGCCTGGCTGGGGTGGGGGGCTGCCCTGACGCGCGTCTCTCCCAGATGGACCTGGAGGAACAGACCCTGCGGCGGGTCATGGCCCAGCGCAGCCCGGGCCAGCGACTCGCCCTCTTCAGCCTGCGCGGGGCCCTCAACCTGCTGGTGCTGGGGCTGCTGGGGGCGGCTTTCTACGGCGTCTACCGGGCCACCGAGTACTCGCAGCGGGCCCAGGTACCCGGCCCCTCGCTGCCACCCGCAGCCCCCGTGCGGCCCGCGCCCCTCGCTCCCGACCCCGGGCCTCCGCGCCCCCACGCCCCTCGCTCCTGACCCGCGGCCCCCGCGCCCCTCGCTCCCGACCCCCGCGCCCCTCGCTCCCGACCCCGGGCCTCCGCACCCCCACGCCCCTCGCTCCTGACCCGCGGCCCCCGCGCCCCTCGCTCCCGACCCCCGCGCCCCTCGCTCCCGACCCCGGGCCTCCGCGCCCCCACGCCCCTCGCTCCTGACCCGCGGCCCCCAAGCCCCTCGCTCCCGGCCCCCACGCCCCTCGCTCCTGACCCGCGGCCCCCAAGCCCCTCGCTCCCGACCCGCGGGACCCGCGGCCCCCACGCCCCTCGCTCCCGACCCCGGGCCTCCGCGCCCCTCGCTCCAGACCCGCGGCCCCCAAGCCCCTCGCTCCCGGCCCCCAAGCCCCTCGCTCCCGACCCCCGTGCCCCTCGCTCCCGACCCATGGCCCCCGTGCGGCCAGCGCCCCTCGCTCCCGACCCGGGGTCCCTGCGCCCCTCACTCCCACCCGCAGCCCCCGTGCTGCCCGCGCCCCTCGCTCCCGACCCGCGGGACCCGCGGCCCCCAAGCCCCTCGCTCCTGACCCGCGGCCCCCAAGCTCCTCGCTCCCGGCCCCCGCGTCCCTCGCTCCTGACCCCCGGCCCCCGCGCCCCTCGCTCCTGACCCCGGGCCTCCACGCCCCTCCCTCCCAGCCCCCGGCCCCCGCGCCCCTCGCTCCCGACCCATGGCCCCCGTGCAGCCCGCGCCCCTCGCTCCGGACCCGCGGCCCCCGCACCCCTCGCTCCCAACCTCCAGCCCCCGCGCCCCTCGCTCCCAACCCGCTGCCCCCCGCGCCCCTCGCTCCCGACCCATGGCCCCCGTGCGGCCAGTGCCCCTCACTCCCGACCCGGGGCCCCCGCGCCCCTCGCTCCCGGCCCCCGCGCCCCTCGCTCCCGATCCATGGCCCCCGTGCGGCCCGCGCCCCTCGCTCCCGACCTGGGGCCCCCGCACCCCTTGCCCGCGGCCCCCACGCCCCTCGCTCCCGACCCCGGGCCTCCGCACCCCTCGCTCCCGACCCGCGGCCCCCGCGCCCCTCGTTCCCGACCCGGGGCCCCCGTGTTGCCAGTGCCCCTCGCTCCCAACCCGCAGCCCCCGCACCTTTCGCTCCCAACCCGCGGCCCCCGCGCACCCTCGCTCCTGACCCCGGGCCTCTGCGCCCCTCGCTTCCAACCGCGGCCCCCACGCCCCTCACTCCCGACCCCGGGCCTCCACGCCCCTCGCTTCCAACCGCGGCCCCCACGCCCCTCACTCCCGACCCCGGGCCTCCACGCCCCTCGCTTCCAACCGCGGCCCCCACGCCCCTCGCTCCCGACCCGGGGCCCCCGCGCCCCTCGCTCCTGCGGTCGCCCGTGTCCCCTTCCATGGCGCTATCCCAGCTGCCAGCCCTTCAGCTGCTCGGCTCCCCACAAGGGACTTGGGGGGAGGGGATTCTGCTCTGACCCCTGGTGACCCCTCCCCCCCCCTCCGCAGCAGGACACCAGCCCGGGGCAGCAAGGACTGGTCTTGGGGCTGCTGGTGGCCTATCTGCCCTCCATAGTGATCACGGCCGCCAACCAGCTGGTGCCGCTGGCCTTCGGGCTGCTGGTGCGCCTGGAGAGATACCCGCTCAGCCTGGAGATCCGGCTCACCCTGCTCAGGTACCGGGGGGCAGCCAGGGCTGTGCCCTACTCCAGGGGCAGCGCCGGCCGAGGGGTCCCCGTGTACCAGCCCCCGCCCCCCATGGGCAGCGCCGGCCGAGGGGTCGCCGTGTACCAGTCCCCGCCCCCCATGGGCAGCGCCGGCCCAGGGGTCGCCGTGTGCCAGCCCCCATCCCCCGTGGGCAGCGCCGGCCGAGGGGTCCCCGTGTACCAGCCCCCGCCCCACCCCCAGGGACAGTGCCGGGCGAGGGGTCCCCGTGTACCAGCCCCCAGCCCCCGTGGGCAGCGCCGGGCGAGGGGTCCCCGTGTACCAGCCCCCGCCCCACCCCCAGGGACAGTGCCGGGTGAGGGGTCCCCGTGTACCAGCCCCCAGCCCCCGTGGGCAGCGCCGGGCGAGGGGTCCCCGTGTACCAGCCCCTGCCCCACCCCCAGGGACAGTGCCGGGCGAGGGGTCCCCGTGTACCAGCCCCCAGCCCCCGTGGGCAGCGCCGGGCGAGGGGTCCCCGTGTACCAGCCCCCGTCACCCGTGGGCAGCGCTGGGCGAGGGGTCCCCGTGTACCAGACCCCATCCCCCGTGGGCAGCGCTGGGCGAGGGGTCCCCGTGTACCAGCCCCATCCCCCGTGGGCAGCGCCAGGCGAGGGGTCCCCGTGTACCAGCCCCCATCCCCCGTGGGCAGCGCCAGGCGAGGGGTCCCTGTGTACCAGCCCCCGCCCCACCCCCAGGGACAGTGCCAGGCGAGGGGTCCCCATGTACCAGCCCCCATCCCCCGTGGGCAGCGCCAGGCGAGGGGTCCCCGTGTACCAGCCCCCGCCCCACCCCCAGGGACAGCGCCGGGCGAGGGGTCCCCGTGTACCAGCCCCCATCCCCCGTGGGCAGCGCCGGGCGAGGGGTCCCCGTGTACCAGCCCCCGCCCCACCCCCAGGGACAGTGCCGGGCGAGGGGTCCCCGTGTACCAGCCCCCAGCCCCCGTGGGCAGCGCCGGGCGAGGGGTCCCCTTCTAACCAGCCCCCCCCCCCCCCCCCGTTGCAGGACCGTGTTCCTGCGTCTCTCCAGCCTCCTCGTTCTCCTCTTCTCCCTCTGGACCCAGATCACCTGCCACGGGGACCCCGCCGCCGATTCCTGCAGGATCTGCCACCACAACCACCAGCAGCACCCGGTCAGCGCAGGACGCCTGGGTTCTCTCCCGGCTCGGGGGGGGCAGTGGGGTCTGGCGGCTGGAGCGCGGCGGGGGAGCCGGGAGCCCGGACGCCTGGGTTCTCTCCCGGCTCGGGCGGGGGCAGTGGGGTCTGGCGGCTGGAGCGCGGCGGGGGAGCCGGGAGCCCGGACGCCTGGGTTCTCTCCCGGCTCGGGGGGGGCAGTGGGGTCTGGCGGCGGGGGAGCCGGGAGCCCGGACGCCTGGGTCCTGTGGCCGTGTGGGGTGCTGACACGTCCCCCCCTCCCCCCCACAGTGCTGGGAGACGAGCGTGGGGCAGGAGATGTACAAGCTGCTGGTGTTCGACCTGCTCGTGCTGCTGTTGGTGCTGCTGCTGGTGGAGTTCCCCCGCAAGTGAGAGATGGGCTGGGGGGGCGGTGGGCTGGGGAGGTGGGATCCGCACTGGGGTGGGGGTGGGGGTGGGGGTGGGGGGGTCAGTGGGCTGGGGGGGAGGTGGGATCCGCACTTGGGTGGGGGTGGAGGGGTCGGTGGGCTGGGGAGGTGGGATCCGCACTGGGGTGGGGGTGGGGGGGGTCGGTAGGCTGGGGGGAGGTGGGATCTGCACTGGGGTGGGGGGTCGGTGGGCTGGGGGGAGGTGGGATCCGCACTGGGGTGGGTGTGGAGGGGTCAGTGGGCTGGGGGGGAGGTGGGATCCGCACTGGGGTGGGTGTGGGGGGGTCAGTGGGCTGGGGGGGAGGTGGGATCCGCACTGGGGTGGGTGTGGAGGGGTCAGTGGGCTGGGGGGGAGGTGGGATCCGCACTGGGGTGGGTGTGGAGGGGTCAGTGGGCTGGGGGGGAGGTGGGATCCGCACTGGGGTGGGTGTGGGGGGGTCAGTGGGCTGGCGGGGAGGTGGGATCCGCACTGGGGGGGTGGCGGTGGGATCTGTTCTAGGGGTGGATGGGAATCAGTGGCCATATAAGGGGGGTCCCGGGGCGAGTGGGTTGGCTCTGGGGTTTGGGGCTCAGGCCAGAGGGGAATTGTGACGAAGTGGGACTGTTCTTGATGTTTCCTCCGAGTGGTGTGGGGGTGCCTCGGTTTCCCCTGGGCAGTCCTTGGGTGTCTAGGTGGTGGGATAAGGGTGTATGATCGTTGCAGAGCCCTAGAGGGCAGGTTTGTGCAGGGGTCTGGACACAGAGAATGGGCGACACCCTGTTTCCTGGCAACTGATGGCCTGGGCCCTTCCCCCCCTGCCAGGTGAGAGCTAAAGGGTTGGAGAACAAAGGAATCAGGTGCCCTCCTGGCCTGGGACAGGGACAAAGCCCAGAGGAGGAGGGGCTGGAGGGAGTTTCAGTTTGGGGCTGGCTGGGACATGGAGTGAAGTGCAGATGTGGCTGTCTGGCTCACTGCCCCCCAAAATGGACCCAGCTGAGGGGTCCCGTTCTCTGCACCTGCAAGCTCTGTTTTAGACCATGTTCCTGTCATCTAATAAACCTCTGTTTTACTGGCTGGCTGAGAGTCACGTCTGACTGCGGAGTCAGGGGGCAGGACCCTCTGGCTTCCCCAGGAGCCCCGCCTGAGCGGACTCGCTGCGGGAAGCGCACGGAGGGGCAGAGGATGCTGAATGCTCCGAGGTCAGACCCAGGAAGGGGGAAGCCGGGTGAGCTGTGTGTCCTGCAGACAGCCTGCTCCCAGAAAGGCGACTGCCCCAGAGTCCTGCCTGGCTTCATGGGGAGCAGTTCCAGAGCATCGCCCAGGGACTCCGTGACAACTGGTGTTAGCGGTGGGATGTACTGCACCCTGTGGACGGCGCTTCCTGCAGTAAGTGACTGGGGAGCAGTAAAACGAAGGGGGATTGACGGGGACCAGGCATGCTGAAGATTCAGAGAGAGACGGTTTCAGGGGGCGGTTAACCCCTGGGAGTGTGTGACCAGAGAGAAGGACTTTTGCAGTAACAGGGTCCCCCTGGGGATTGCAGCGACCGGTCCCAGGGGCGGAGGAGTCTGCAGCTCGACCCTGGCAAAGAGGTGGTGACCTCGAGAAGGGCTGGCACATGAGGGGTTCTCCCTGGAAACCGTGGGGAGCTGAGAGCACACAGGCCTGTGAGTCCACAACAACTTGGGAAGAGCGGAGTGATGGTCTATCACCGTCTCCTTAAGAAGGACATTGTAACCCTGTGCAGAAAGAGAGGGTTGAGCATTGGAAAGTTCACCAAAGCACAGTTAATCGTGCAGCTGGAGGAGGATGACCGCTCTAAGGAACAGACTCTTGACCCCAAATGGGGCTATAGCAGGATCTGGGAGCAGCTGGAGTGGGAGCCAGGCATCCCCAAGACTCCTGTCCCCGACCAGACGAGGGTCTTCACAATCGGGTTCCCCATCGGGGGATCGAGACGGACGGGATTGGAGCTGAGTCCGAGAGAGCAAGAGGACCGTGGGAGACAGCGAGAGCCCGAGAAAGAGCTGCAGAAGCAGCAGCAGCATGAACTGGCGGTGGGGGAGCGGAGAGGCCTAGGGGACCTCCCCGGGGTGAGTGGGGATAGACCCCGGGGGGCCAGTTCCGCAGGGAACCTTGAGACGAAATTGCTGCCCCTGGTTAAGGAGGGGGGGATGTGGATGCCACCCCACTGCCTTTGAGCAGGCTGGAGATTTGAACCAGGGGGACCCTGCGGAAAAGCCCCGGTGTCTAGCTCCCTTGCTGGGTCCCAAGGCCATAGACTCCATCAGCCAGATGGGTGGGGAGGTGGACAGGCTCCCACTCCTGACCCCAACCTATATGTCTGTGTGGAGTTTCCTGGGGCCAGGCCCCTCGGACCCCCAGTGGGAGCAGAAGGTGATGGTCAGTGGGGAGATATTCCTGGGGTGGCGAGATCCTGGGACAGAGAGAACTGGTGTCAGGCCCTGGGTGGTGCAGCCTCAGAGGCTGAGGGGCTGGGTGAGCTGGGTGAGGGTCCCAGGGATGAAGCCCCTCGCCCTGCCTATGGCCCAGATCCCTGTGCAGACCCAGGAGGGGTGGGGCTGGCTGGTCGTTGGGGTTCTCCAGGACACCAGCTGCGAGACCCTGTTATGGGGTGACTGTGTCTCTTTGGGACAGGATCCAGGCCCTGTTCCTGTAACTGCCAAGGGTTTGAATTTGAACCCAGGGGAAACCGAGGCACCCCCACACCACTCGGAGGAAACATCAAGAACAGTCCCACTTCGTCACAGGAGTGAGGAGCTGGGGGACAACGACTGGGGTTGAAGGCAGGGCTAGTGCTGGGGTGGGGGGAGCTGGGCTCAGAGCAGTCTCCTCCGCCCTTCACCCCCTCCTGCTCCCCCCAGGCTGCTGGTGACCCACGGCCCTGCCCCCCTGGCCCGGCTGTTGGGGCAGCAGGAGTTCCTGGTGCCCCCCAACGTGCTGGACCTGGTGTACGGCCAGACGGTGTGCTGGGTTGGCACCGCCTTCTCCCCCCTGCTGCCCCTGCTCCACGCCGCCAAGTTGATCCTGCTTTTCTACCTCAAGAAGGTGAGAGCCTGGATGCCTGGGTCCTCTCCCCGCCTCGGGGAGGGGGGCCTAGTGGTGAGAGCGGGGGGGAGGGGGCGGGCGGGACTGGGAGCTCAGACACCTGGGTCCTCTCCTGAGGGGGCCTAGTTGGCGGGGGAGGGACTGGGAGCTCGGACGCCTGGGTCCTCTCCCAGGAGGGGGGCAAGTGGTGAGCGCGGAGGGGTGGAGGGACTGGGAGCTCGGACGCCTGGGTCCTCTCCCGGGATGGGGAGGGGGGGCTGTCTGGTGGCTCAGCGCCCCGGGTTCACGTCTGTCTCGTCACCCCCCAGCTCACCCTGTTCTCGAACTGCCGCCCGGCCGACCGCACCTTCCGCGCCTCCAGCTCCAGCTTCTTCTTCCTGCTGGTTCTGCTGCTGGGCCTGGCCATCGCCTGGGTGCCCCTGCTGTACAGCGTCTTTGTGTGAGTGCCCCCCTGCCCCCTGGATCCCCCCCGCCTGGGCCTCCTCTCCCAGGGTCCCCTGCCCCCCTCCCCCAGCCCCCCGGGGGCCCTCCCCCAGCCCCCTGGGGTCCCCTGCTCCCCTCAGCCAGCCTCCCAGCTCCCTTCGCTCAGCCCTCTGGATTCCACCCCGGGCTGGCCGCCAGCCTCCCCTTGCCCAGCCCCCCGGTCCCCCAGGGTCCCCTGCCCCCCTCACCCAGCCCATCACCTCCCGGGTTCCCTCACCCAGCCCCCTGGGTTCCCCTGGTCCCCTCACCCAGCCTCCCAGCCCCCCTTGCCCAGCCCCCCAGCTCCTGAGGTTCCCTTCCCCCAGCCCCCCCAGGGTCTCCTGCCCCCTTCCCCCAGGCCCCTGGTATCCCCCACCCCTCGTCTAGTCCCCAGGGTGCCCCACCGCTCTCACTCAGTTCCCCTGGGGTCCCCTGTCCCCCTCTCCCACCTCCCCAGCCCTCCTCGCCCACACCTCTAGCTCCTTGGGGTCTGCTGCCCCACCTCACCCAGCCCTCCAGGGTCCTCCCCCCAGCATGACAAACCCCCTTATCCTCCTCCCTCCCTGTCCCCCGCCCGGAGCGCTGTGTCTGCTTCTCTGCCTTGGACTTGGTTCCCTGCCCCCCAACTCACTCTCTCTCCCCCCCACAGCCTCCAGCCCTCCCAGGCCTGTGGCCCGTTCCGGGGTGAGCCGACCATGTGGAGCACCCTCTGGGCGGCCATCGACACCCTGCCCCTCGTGGCCAGGGAGTTCCTGCAGTTTGTGGGCTCGCTGGCCTTCGCTGTGCCGCTATTCCTGCTGCTGTGGTGAGGGGCCTCCGGGGAATCCCCCTGGGCTGGGGGGCGCTAGATAGGACACATGGAGGGGGGGGTCTGATGCCAGGCAGCAGGGACATGGAGACACACAGAGAGCAGGGGCCCATCCCCTCCATGCGGGGGCGAGAGGGGAGGATGGACGGACGGACGGACGCAGAGCAGAGCTTGTCCCCGCCAGCAGGGGGCAGCAGGGACGGACAGACACGCACGCACACAACTTCCGGGCTGCCCCTGACCCCATCTCTCACTCACTGTCTAACCCCCTCCTGGCTTTTCTCTTCCCAACCCGCAACCGCAGCATCCTCATGTTCTACCTGATGGCCCTGGATCACTCCTACAGCTGCCTGGTGAAGGAACTCAAAGGGCAGCTGCGCCTGGTGAGTGATGTCCCGGAGCCATGGGGCTTTTTGCCACTGGGGGGAGCCGGCTCCCATCTGGGATCGCCGTTAGCCGGTGGGACTCCTTGCCACAAGACGATCCTGGGCCTGGCGGGGTGGGTTATTGACAGGGAGAAATGAGGAACGGCGTACTCCCTGCTTTGGCCACTAGAGGCTGCCGTGTCTCCCTCCTCTGAAGTAGGTGGGAGGTGGGTGGAGGCAGAGCCGGGATACCAGGGTAGATGGGCCCCTGGGCTGGCCCCAGATGGCTGTACTTACCCTCCAGGGTTCCCACCTCTTTTCAACCCTTCTTTTTCCCACAGGAGGGGCAGGATAAGGTCTTCTTAGTGACTCAGATCACAGAGCTCAGCTAAGGAGAGCGCCGCACACAACTCCCGTCCAGTTGATTTGAGGATGACTCTTGGCCCTGCCTTGTCGGACCCGTCCCTCCCCTGCCAGTGTCAGCGATTTGCCTGTGTGCCAAACCCGCCCCCTGCTGGAAGAAAACTACAATAACCTCCAAAGAACCCGGAGCTCGTTCATGGACTGTGTGTAAGAATCACTCGTCTGGTGCTGAGACGTGGCCCCTCTGGGATGGGGTGCGGGGGCTGTTTATACAGATACCTCTCACCTGGTGCTGAGACGTGGCCCCTCTGGAGTGGGGTGTAGGGGCTGGGTATATGGGGACCCCTCGCCTGGCACGGAGACACGACCTCTCTGGGGTGGGGGGTGGGGTTTGGTTATACAGGGACCCCTTGCCGGCAGCTGCTCTTTACCGCCGCCCAGTGACGCTGTTCAGTTTTGGACAGGAAGTGAAGCAGAACCCTGCGTGTGACGGACGTCCCAGGGGGCTTTGCAGGAAGAGGAGGTAGAATTGCTTGTGTCCGAAACGGGCGAGGCTGCTGGCCTTCAGGCCCCACTTCTCACGCTCTCCATCCTATCCCAGGCTAGCCCCCCGCCCTCCGAACGGAGTAGATAGCGGGTGAACCGGAGTGAATCTCTTGTTGCCGGCTGGCAGCAGAACTCCATTGTTGCACTCCAGGGCAGCTGCATTTGTATTCCCTATCCACCGGTCCGCAGCTGCCACCCCTCTTGGGCGGAGACCCGCGTCTCTCCCTCCCTCCCTGTCCAGGCTCTGATTTCACCACACACACACAAACCCGCAAAGAGCGATTGCCATCGACAATAATCGCCATTTACCGCTCGGCCAAGCCAAGGAAACCCTGCTCGGAAACTTAACAGCGTTTGATTTCCTTGGTGTATTTTGAGACGCGATGTTGACAATTTAATGGCTTTTAAAGCTGTGACTTTTTGAGTCTCTAACACCTGCTGTCGATAAATCATTGGCTGACTCCCCCCGTTCTTTGACTCTCCTGTGATTCTCTGCAATTGGGAAAATTTTAAGTCAGCAAAAAAAAAAGCTTAAAAATAAAATGCTAGTTTTGGTTTGAAATGATACAATAAGAATTGAATTCTGCCAGGCCCATGTGTAAGTAATCCAGGGGGCGGTGAAGGGTGTGGGGGGAGCTGGTGTGCAGGGCTGGAGGCAAACAGCAGTGGGTTTGTGCCCCCACAGCCACCTCCACTGTCTTCGCGTCTGCTCCGTGCCCTCCACCTGGGCTGCATGGGAGGCCGTGTACTTCCGTGCACGCAGGGTGCACAAGATCGGCCATAGGGGGGTGAGAGCAATGGTCCATGTAGCCCAGTATCCCATCTCCGGGGCGGTGCACGGCGCAGGGCGGCTGGGGACAGACGCAGGCCAGTCTTCCCCGTCCGCAGTCGGAGGTGTGGGGAGGCCCCAAGCTGGCGGGTGGGGGGGAGGGGTCGGGACCCGGGGAGGGAAGGAGGCTCCCTGCATGTAGCCAGCACCTGGCCCGGCCCCACGTCCTGTGGCGGGGAGTTCCGCAGGCTCGGGGCGTCGGCCATGCAGCTCAGGCGAGCGTGGGGGAGTCTCGGGGTGGGGGGGGGTCCTGGCAGCAGTGGGGTGGGGATGGGGGATGGGACAGTGGGCCGCTCCCCTCTGGGTGGCGCCAGCCCTGGGGTGGGGGAGGGGAGGTGTGAAGAAGGGGTGGGGCCTCGTCCCAACCAATCGGCTACAGGCGCAGTGGGGGTGTGAGGCCAGCTTGGACCAATCAGTGCTTTGTGGGGCGGGGGGGGGGGGGGGGGCTGACTACAGTGCACCAATGAGAGAAGAGGGAGGCTTGGGCGGGAGGTTGGATAGGAACCAATTGGTTAAAGCTGGGGGGAGTGGGGAGTCGCCAATAGGCCAATCAGGACACGAGGGCGGCCACAGTGTTGTCCAATCAGAAAAGAGCGAACTGCGGAGGGTTCGGCCAGACTAATCCAATCAGAAAGCGAGGGCCGGACTAGGGTCCGCCAATGAGAATTCAGAGCGGGAGGTGGGTCTGGAACGCGCCAATCAGGGAGATACCGGGGCGTGCCAATCAGCGCACCGGCAGGGCGCTGACCCGGAAGCGGAAGTGGCGCCGTGCAGTGCGGACCTGAGGTGGGACCATGAACATCCTGCCCAAGAAGTCGTGGCACGTGCGGAACAAGGACAATGTAGCCCGCGTGCGGCGGGACGAGGCGCAGGCGCAGGACGAGCAGCGACAGCGGGAGGCTCGGGCCCTGCTGGCCGAACAGGAGGCGAGTTACCGGGCATGCGCAGACGGCAACGCGGGTGTAGCGAGTGCGCATGCATAACAATGGCAGCGCGTCCTACACCATGTGACGGGGTCACGGATTGAACCATTGTCAAATTGGGGGTGAAATCTGGGTTGAACCATTTCCAAATCGGGGGAAGAGCAAAAGGGAGCTGGGCTGAACCATTTCTAAATGGGGGGGAGGAGGCGGAGAGCGCTGGGATTTACTATTTTCAAATGGGGGAGGGGAAGAAAAAGAAATGGTAGTTAGGTGACCCACAACAGGGGGTAAGCAGAGCAGAAGGGAACTGGGGTGAACCATTTCCAAAGGGAGGAAAGGAGAGTTGGGCTGAACCATTTCCAAAGGGGGAGAGAAGGGAGCCGGGCTGAACCATTTCCAAAGGGGTGGAATCAGAGAAGGGAGCTGGGCTGAACCATTTCCAAAGTTGGGGAGAAGGGTGCAGGGCTGAACATTTCCAAAGTAGGGAGGGAAGCAGAGAAGTGAGCTGGGCTGAACCATTTCCAAAGCGGGTAGTTTTCTAACCCCACCTGCCCCCGTGGGGTGGTTGGTATGGCACATGCTGCACTGTTACCATCACCATGCCCTTGCCCCAGATGAAATGAGTTTCTTAGGCCTCAGCCTGATGCCATGCTGCCCTCGCCCCACCCCATCGCCCCCCAGCACAGAGCCCACGGGCTGCCCTGGCTCCTGCCACCTGCGTCAGAGCCGGCCCCACAACCAGCCCCCGTCTCCCCCTGCAGGCGCGGACCGAGTTCCTGAGGAAGAAGGCACGGGTGTCTGCCCTGCCAGGACCCGATGGCGGCTCGGCGCTGGCCCCGAGTGGCGAGGAGCCGCGCCATGTTGACCTCTTCCGGGACCTGGAGGAGGGCAAGGGCTCCAAGACTAGGAACAAGGAGTATGAGGAGGAGAAACGCAGGGAAAAGGTGTGTGTGGGGGGCATGCGTTTGAATTTGGGGAGGGGGGGGCACCTGCATTCCTTGGGCATGGTAAGCCCCCCCCCCAGCTTGCTGGGGTTAGGTTGCCCCTACATTGGTGCACTGATGGGAGGGGGCTGGTGCAGGGGGGTGGGGTATCTACCGCCCCCCCTGTTACAGGAGATGGGGTACAGCCAAGCCTCAGATCCTGGCATCTCGGAGTAGAAGGGACAAGGGTGGGGATTCACACACCCCTGTTGGAGGAGGCTATGTACAGAATTGGGGGTTCCCCCTCAACACATGCAGGTGCTCTGACACCTTTTATAGCTCAGCTGCCCTGCAGGCTGGGTCCCCTCTCAAGCTCTCTCCCCACTCCCATGAGCTGCCCTGCGGCTCCTGTACCCATAAGGCAAAAACCTCCCCCCGTGCCCTCTTCTACGATCAGTCCCGCCCTCTCCCCCACTTCTTCAAGGTGATTCAGTTCAGCACACTCCCCTCCCTGCTTTGCCCCAACCAGGAGCGGCAGGAGAAGGCTATCGGGCTGCTGACCTATCTGGGGCAGAGTGCGGCCGAGGCCCAGACCAGCCGGCCGTGGTACCAGGAAGCCCCTGACCGCAGCCGTGAGGCAGCCACGGTGACCACGCAGGAGCAGCTGAAGGGCAGACTGGACCCGCTGCGGGAGATGGAGAGGCACCTGCGCAAGAAGAAAGGGGAGGGGAAGAAGCGCAAGAAGGAGAAGGAGAAGCCAGCAGGCGAGAAGAAAGCAGTGGGGTGAGCAGGATGTGGGGCAGGGCTAGAGAGCAGCGCTGGATGGGAGTCAGGGACTACAAGTCCCAGCATCCACTGCTCCAGCCTGTTTCCTATGCACAGGGATCACAAGTCCCAGCATGCAATGTCCCAGTCCACAAGGACTACAATTACCAGCTTGCAATTTACTTCCTTTGTTCTCAGCTGCACGGGTGTGGGTGTGTTACTGAAACTATGAGTCTCAGCACGTACTCAACACACTTGTTCCTGGGCAGTAGCCTGGCTTACTTGTCCCAGCATGCATCACCCCCCTAGGAGGGACGATTGCATACTGGGAGTTGTAGTCCTCCTGGAACACACATCTAGAGACCACCTGGCGCAGGGTTGTAGGAACTCAATGGTTCCCTTCTGCTTGTCCTTGCAGCTCTGCCCCCCTCTCCCTGGAGCAGCTGCGGCGGGAGCGGCTGCAGCGGGAGCAGGCCGAGCGAGCCAGGACCGAAGCCCTGTTGGCCGGGCGGCTGGGGGAGCCCCAGCATGGAGAGGAGGAGGAGCCGGATGACAGGAAACGCCGCTACAACTCCCAGTTCAACCCGCAGCTGGCACGCAGGCCCCGCAGCTGGGACGAGAGGGAGCAGCACTGAGCCCTCCCAGCGCCCCCTGGAACTGGTGGCTGAAAACAGCGGGCCCTGGGCACAGAGACTCCTGTACCAGGGGTCACACGGCACGTGGAACAGGGACATTGGCATCACAGCAAGGCAGCCAGCTCGTGGTATCACTCTGCAGACTTGGGGGGGGGGGGGGGGGGGAGGGGGAAGGATGACACCGAGTGCTGTCCTCTCTGCCACCCTCCTGGCCATGAAGGTTGGCATGGGGGTCATACTCGGGGAGCCACAACCCTCCTTGCTCTCATAGGAGGGTGCTGGCTGCCCCACTGGGGCCCCAGGCTGGACACTCACCTCTTAGTGCCTGGCGTTATTAGCAGCAGCAGGTACCAGGGGTTATCTGAATGCCCCACAAGGCAGGGGCTTATCTGCTAATAAAAGGCATCTGTCTTCGCTCACTCACGCACAGGAGCAGGGAAAGCTTGGATAGGAGCAAGCCCAGAAGGGGAAACCCAGTCCCAGACTCCTGGGTTCCAGCTGCGTGCTGGGAGTCAGGACAGCTGGGTTTTATCCCTGGCTTGGGGAGCAGGAGCCAGTGGGTTCAGTGGGGGCAGGGAGGCCCAGCCCCTTGTCAGAGTGGAGTTGAGTGGACTCCTGAGTTTGCCAGCTGGCTCTTTGCGGGGGAAGATATCAGGACTCCCGAGTTCTAATTTCCACTTCTGCCTGATTTCTTATATACCTCAACGGCTCCCCCACACAGTGCTCACTGTACCTCGGCTGCTGGGGAGGCCCAGCCCTTTAGCCATGGCGATGAAAAGCACCTGCTGCAGGGTGTGCCTGCCCCTCTGCTGAACCCCCACCCAGGCCCCACTGGAATCATTCACGACTCACACCTGGCTGGTAGGGCCCAGCTCCCAGCAGAGGATTGTGGCTTGTCTCCTTGTGCAGGGCAAATGCACAAGGCCAGCTCCCTGTGCCTTCCACAGGGCCCTTATCTGATGTGGGAAACTGAGGCATGGACAGTCCAGTCTCTTCTGGGGTTCCTTATGGGGTGGGGGTGTCTGTCTCTCCCTCACCAACCAGCCTGCAGCAGGGGGGATGGTTGCATCAGCCCCATTGCTAGGCCATGCCCACCCCACAGAAGGACTTTCCCAGCAGGCATTGGGGTTACCAATGCCAGGTGGGAGGGGGGGCTCCAGGGAGAGGGGTGGGGGGCTTTTAAACCTAAAGCAGAGCAGGCAGCAGGGAAGATCCTGCTCTGGGCCTGAGGGCAGGGAGGGGCGGAGCTTGACCCCAGAGCCAGGCAAGGTCCCCCATGGAACATACCACCCATCAGCTCCTGCAGAGGGGGCTGCATCTCCTCCCCCTGAATATACCATGCAGTCACCTCCTGCAGTGGGCTGGGGATCCCCCATCCCAGCCACTCACTGTCTGGGCGGGGGCGGCGAAAGAGCTGGCTGGGACTCTGGCACATAGTCATGTGAAATCTCCCCCTCCCCACTCCACTCACCAAGATATTTTCAGCATAAAGTGACACCAAAATAAGGTCTGGGATGAGTGAGTGTGTGTGTGTGTGTGTTGGGGGGGGCACTAGATCCACAAGGAAAAAATGGCACAGGACGAGGGGCAGACTGCTGGCTCCTAGCCCCCGTTGCACTAACCACCCCACTCCCCTCCCCGAGCCATGGAGAGAACCCAGGAGTCCTGGCAGCCCCCTTCGCTCTAACCACCCAACTCCCCTCCCCAAGCTAGGGACAGAACCTATGAGTCCTGGCTCTGCGTCTCTAAGCTAACCCCACAGCAAGGACTATATCTCATTCCTGCCCCCCGCCCTTACCTCTCTGATGCTGTCCACGGCGCAGAAAGCTGCCAGTTGCCGGTGACCTCCCCCCCATTTCTTGCGTGAGAAGACATCATATAAAACTATTTATTCATAAATATTTTCCAAAATGAAAATAGGGTTACGAAAAATATTTTAAACACCCGGCCCTCAGCGGCTGCATAGCACCTCGGGAGAAGGGGGGAAAGCAATCAGAAAAACAGCCTCCCCTTTTGAATTCCTGTCCGTCCCTCCCCCAAGGAAAACCCAGCCGATCTGCTCTGGGGCTGGATCTCATGGGAGTGGGGAGGAGACGAAAAATGGGAGGGGGAGAACTGAGGGGGAGGTGGGGTTTGGGCCCCCCCGGAGGAATTTGTGTGTGTGGGGGGGGGTAACAATAATTCTGCTGGATTTTTTGCTGCTTTAATTTTTTTTTTTTTTTTTTTAAAAAAGCCAAATGATTTCATTCCCCTCCTGCAACACTCCTCCAAGATCATCTTTGTTCACTTTTTTTTTTGGCCTGCGCATGTCCCTCTGCCCGCCCCCCCGCCAACACTCACCCAGGAAGGGGGGCTGGGGAATGGCTGAGTCCCCTCCCTTCACAGCCACAGCCCCCCCACCCATGTCTTTTAAAACTGCATGCATTTAAAGGGTTCAGATGGCCGGAGGGGGCCCCCGCCTGGGGGGGGTTGGGTGGGGGAGGTGGAATGGAGGTGGGGGAGGTGAGCTTGGCCTCTCCTTCCCTCCCCCACACCCCAATGTCTCGCCCGCGTGACTCTGGAAGGCTGGCGCCCCCTGGGGGGTGAGCAGGCGTCACTGCAGGTCACGGTCTTCTAGATACCGGTACTCGAAAGTGAACCCTTCCTTCTTCCGCTGGCCCCATTTCTCATAGTCGAAGTAGATGTACGTGCCCTGAGGGGGGAACATGGGGGGGAGGCATCAGCAGATGGGCAGAGCCTATGGTGCTGCATGTACCACTGCCTGACTTCGGGCCTGAACATGCAGGTTTGTTATCGTAGGGTCTCCCCATGGGTGCTAGGGCTGAGAGGGCCGGCTTTGACATGGAGGAGTCTGCTGTGGGGAGCGGAGTGACTTGTGATAGCAGGGTCTCTGAATCCCTTCCCCCATGGTAGTGGCCCCACCCCAGAGGTGGCTGCATTGTCCTGTGGGGCAGCAGCACGGAGGGGGGCCCGGAGGGAGGGGGAGGCACTCACCTGCTCAAACTCATCCGTGATGGTCTTGGGCTCCTCATGCCGCTGGAACCACATCATGTACTTGGTGTGGAACCGCCACGACTGCTTCTTCAGGGCTTTGGCCGCCAGGTACTGCGCCTTGGTGCCCTGGAGAGAGAACCAGGTGCGTCACACCGCTGGCCAGTGGGGGGCAGCACTTGGGGCAGCTGGGATCCTCCCACGGGGCTGGGGGGCAGCTGGGACACCCCGCCACCATGGGGCCTGGGTTGGGGGGGGGAAGCAGATGGCATGTGCCACTGGCTCGGGGGTAGCTGGGCACGTACCATTGGACCGGGGAGGAATGGGGAGAGACTTGGCCTGTACCACTGACACAGGAGGGAGCTGGGACCAGACCACAGGACCTGGGGGCATGGCTGAGCCCATACCACCAGCGTGGGGGTGGGCAATGGCTTGGTAAGTACCAAAGGCAGCAGGGGAGAAGGGGAATGTACCATTAGCTCTTCTTTTGGGGGAGGCAGACTAGCTACATAAAGACTAGCTACATTGCAAATAGAGCGATAGCACCATTCAGCATGTACCAAATGCTCTGGGCATGGGGGGGGGGGGAGAACTATTGACATACACACCCCTTGTCCCCTGTTGTATGTCTCATGTACCAACCACAGGGATGGTCAAGGGGGACTGTACCATCAGCACCTGTGGGGAGGATCCCCTCCCACATACCAGAGGCAGGTGGAGTGAGAGAGAGAGAGAGAGAGAGGGGGGATCTTGGCACCTGCCAATGGCAGGGAAGGGAAATGTACCATTCACACCTGCAGGGAGGGGAGTTCCCCTTGCACATACCAACTGCAGGTGGCCAAGGAGGGGTGTGAGGTACCAATGGGGGAGGGGGAGGGATGGAGCATACCATTCACACCTGCAGGGAGGGGACTTCCCCTTGCACATACCAACTGCAGGTGGCCAAGGAGGGGTGTGAGGTACCAATGGGGGAGGGGGAGGGATGGAGCATACCATCCACACCTGCAGGGAGGGGAGTGTCAGGTGGCCGATGCGCAAAGCCAGCAGCGGTGGGGGGGGGGGCACGTTGGCAGCAGTCACCCACCTCGCCCCTCCTGCCCGAGGGAAAGGCGGCAGCGGCGGCCAGACAGGGCGGGACTATAGAGCGCTCTAGCCTGCAGAGGGGGCCCTTCTGTACCTCCAGATAGTAGAAGATGAAGAAGAGCGTCTCCGTGGAGAGCCGCTGGTAGAACTCCACGGTGTCCGAGTGCAGCGGAGGCATCTGGTGGTGGTAAGGGGGGGTCGGGCAGGGGTTCCGGGGCAGGTACTGCCTGCGGGGGTGGGGGGAGGGGATTAGACAGCCTGATGGGCGGGGGAGCAGCACAGTGTCTACTGGGAACAGAACAGAGCAGTCCTGGCTCCCAATCCCCTCCCCACTCCCCCCCGAGGCTGGAGATACAATCCAGCTGTCCCGGCTCCCAGCCCTCCCCGCTCTAACCACTATCCCCCACTCCCCTGCCAGAGCTGGGGAGATAACCCAGCTGTCCCGACTCCCACCCACATCCCCCCCCGGATCTAACCACTATCCCCCACTCCCCTGCCAGAGCTGGGGAGATAACCCAGCTGTCCCGACTCCCACCCACATCCCCCCGGATCTAACCACTATCCCCCACTCCCCTGCCAGAGCTGGGGAGATAACCCAGCTGTCCCGACTCCCACCCACATCCCCCCGGATCTAACCACTATCCCCCACTCCCCTGCCAGAGCTGGGGAGATAACCCAGCTGTCCCGACTCCCACCCACATCCCCCCGGATCTAACCACTATCCCCCACTCCCCTGCCAGAGCTGGGGAGATAACCCAGCTGTCCCGACTCCCACCCACATCCCCCCGGATCTAACCACTATCCCCCACTCCCCTGCCAGAGCTGGGGAGATAACCCAGCTGTCCCGACTCCCACCCACATCCCCCCCGGATCTAACCACTAGACCCTACTCCCTGCTCAAAGTCAAGGACTGAATCCAGGAGTCCTGTTCTCTCCAAGCCCCCAACATCCTAGGGACTGTGCCTTACCGGATCCTCTCGGAGTCCGAGGGGTGAGGCATGTGATGCCAGGCTGCCTCCTCCATGGCCTGCTGGTAGAGCTGCTCCTTGGTGAGGGGCACCGGTCCCAGGGGGCAGACCCCCAGGGAGAGAGGGATGTTCACCTCCGACAGCTGGATAGGCGGCTGGCTGGAGGCCGGCTGCGAGGTCGTACTACTAATTAAAATGTCTGCTGGGGGGACAGACAACAGACAGCCTGTTAGATTCCTCAGAGAGCGTTGGGAGCACAAAGCTTTAAAACCAGTTTATGCAACAATCCCTCGCCCGGTGCTGAGATGCAGCCACCTCTCGGGTGGGACGCAGGGGCTGGTCCTACAGAGACCCCCTCATCTGGAACTCTGCGTGCTTCACACTGCAGTCAGCTGTGCTGGGACACCATGTGCATGGGTGGAATCCCTTCCTGTGCTCCAGCGAGGCGCAAAAGCCTGAGAGCCTGCTGAAGATTGAACCCAGGAGTCCTGGCTCCCAGTCCCCCCCGCTCTAACCACTAAACCCCACTCCCCCCCAGAGCTGGGGAGAGAACCCAGGAATCCTCACCCCTTTCAGCCAGGTGGAGAGATGGCACTGGGTCCTCTATACTGGATCCAATGGCTGCTCGCTCTGCCATGGATTTCAAGCTGCTCAGGGGCTCGGGCGCCTGGAAGTGACAGACAGGGTGGGTGGAAGGGAGTCCTGTGGCTGTGCCCTCCCATCCCCCGAGGTGCCCCCCCATCCCCCACATGGACGGGGCAGGCTCACCTTGATTTCTGGCGTGGAGCTGAACTGGGGTGGCCCGTTGAGCAGTGGCTGGCTCGGCTTGGCTTCGGAGAAGGACGGGGTCGGGGAGCTTGGGGTATTCACCGTCATGGGGACTAGCAGGCCAGAGCTGGCACTGGGGGGCGCAGGGGCTCCGCTGGGCTCTTTCCTGGGGGAGAGGAGAGAGCGTCAGTGAGTGGCTGGTGGGGCTGTGGGGGGCGCGGCCGCCAGGCGGGTACTCACGCAGCGCTGCTGGGTGGGTTGTGGGCCACTGGCTGGCTGGGGAGCGCTGGCCCGCTGCTGCCGAGAACGGAGTCCGATGTGCTGTCAGCCACCACGGAGCTGTAACCTGAGGGCGGAGATGCAGCTCAGGGTGTGGGGGGCAGGGTAGGAGAGCACCCCATTGTTTAGAGCACCCCATGGCCGAGTTTGAAAAGTCCCAGGCAATCAGGCCAATGAGACACCCCCCTTCCCAACCAGGTTCAGAACCCAGGAATCCTGCTTCCCAGCCTCTCCACCTCAACCACTAGACCCCACTCCCCTGCCTCAGCTGGGGACAGAAGCCAGGAGTCCTGGCTCCCAGCCGCCACTCTAACCACTAGATCCCACTCCCACCCTCCAGAGCCTGGCAACAGACCAGGGACTCGTTCTCTGTGCTGACCCTTGAACCGTGCCTCCTCCCGGCACTCACTGGTGGCCCCGTTCTGCTTGCTGGCGTTCTGCTGGGCGCTGGGAGGCCGGGGCTGCGAGGCGTTGGCACCGGGGGGCGGGGGCGCGACGGCCTGGGCGTAGGGGGTGGGGGTGCTGGGCGTGTGGCCGGCGACTGGGACAGCCTTGGCCCCACCGCTCCCGCTGCTGTTGGACACGGCTCCGTTGCTGCTGGAGCCCGGGCCGTTGCCCAGCGAGGAAGAGGTGCTGGAGCTGCTGCCCAGCTGGTAGCTGGGTGTGACGGCCGGTGAGGGCGGGGGGTGGTTGTTGTGGATGCTTTTCGAACCGTTCTTCGCGGGAGACTGTGGACAGACGAGGATTAGTCCTGCTCCCCCCCCGCCCCAGAGCCGTCAATGGAATCCAAGAGTCCTGGCTCCCAGCCCCCCTGCTCTAACCACTAGACCCCATTCCCCTCCCAGAGCTGGGAGAGAACCCAGGAGTCCTGGCTCCCAGCTCCCCCCGCTCTAACCACTAGCCCTCACTCCCTGCCCCAGAGCCATCAATGGAACCCAAGAGTCTTGGCTCCTGGACCACACCCTGCTTTAATCACTAGACCCCACTCCCCCCGCAGAGCTGTGGAGGGAATCTAGGAGTCCTGGCTCCCGGAATCCATGTGCTCCCACCCCTGGATAAGGCAGGCAGACTTGCTGAGCAGGCAGGACCCTACCCAGGGTCGTGGCAGAGCCGGGCTCCACACCCAACTCTGCCACAGTGGGCCAGGGCAACCCTGGGCGAGGCAGTGAGCCTCTGCCCCAGCTCTACAAGCGTTACGTGCTATGGTGAGGGACCTGGCCCCGCTGCTGCCCAAACACACTGGGCCAAAGCATCAGGAAGCATGGAACTCGCTGCTGCAAGATGGCACTGGCTGGTCCCCAGCGGCACCGAGCCTGCCGTGCGAGGGGCACGCCGGGAGCCTGCACAACGTCTCAGCGCTGATGGGCCCCACACCAGCAGCTGAGAGCCACGGGCACTGCCCTCTCTGTGCAACCGAGCCAGGCTTGGGGGTGTGGGGGGGTGTGTGTCTCTCTGTCCGGTTTGCTGTCTGTGAGCGTTTGAGAGTGCTCTGCCCCCGAGGCCCTTTCTCTGCTCCCCCACCTGTGTGGGGCTGTGGCGGGGAACTCACTTGGACCCCCCCACTGCTGATCTCTCCCTGCACCTGAGTCCCCGCTCAGAGGCACATTGCTCCCCACAGCCCCCTCACTCTGACCCCTCCCCCCAAGCTCCATGGGCCCCCCACTCTGAGCCCGCCCCATTTGTGTCACCATAGCCCCGCATTCTGACTCCAATAGCCCCCACATTATTAGCCCAGCCCACCTGAGCCTCACAGCCCCCCGAGTCCCCGTATCTCCCCCATTCTGACCCCACCTGAGTCCCCACAGCCCCCCCACTGAGACCCCTCCCCACTGCCCCCCACTCTGACTCCTCCCCACCTGAGCCCCACAGTCCCCCCACTGAGACCCCCATAGCCCCCACTCTGAGACCCCATAGTCCCCACAGCCCCCCCACTCTGACCCCTCCCCACCTGAGCCCCACAGCCCCCTCACTGAGTCCCCATATCTCCCCCATTCTGACCCCACCTGAGTCCCCACAGCCCCCCTACTCCATCTGAGCCCCACAGCCCCCCCCACTCTGAGCCCTCCCCACTGAGACCCCCATAGGCCCCACTCTGACCCCTCCCCACCTGAGCCCCACAGCCCCCCCACTGAGACCCCCATAGCTCCCACCTGAGCCCCACAGCCCCCACTCTGAGACCCCATAGACCCCACAGCCCCCCACTCTGACCCCTCCCCACCAGAGCCCCACAGCCCCCCCACCTGAGCCCATAGCTCCCACTCTGAGGCCCCCACTCTGACCGCACCCCACCTGAGCCCCACAGCCCCCTCACTGAGTCCCCATATCTCCCCCATTCTGACCCCACCTGAGTCCCCACAGCCCCCCACTCTGAGCCCTCCTCACCTGAGCCCCACAGCCCCCCCACTGAGACCCCCATAGGCTCCACCTGAGCCCCACAGCCCCCCCACTGAGACCCCCATAGCCCCCACCTGAGCCCCACAGCCCCCACTCTGAGACCCCATAGTCCCCACCTGAGCCCCCCACTCTGACCCCTCCCCACCAGAGCCCCACAGCTCCCCAACCTGAGCCCATAGCTCCCACTCTGAGGCCCCCACTCTGACCGCTCCCCACCTGAGCCCCACAGCCCCCTCACTGAGTCCCCATATCTCCCCCATTCTGACCCCACCTGAGTCCCCACAGCCCCCCACTCTGAGCCCTCCTCACCTGAGCCCCACAGCCCCCCCACTGAGACCCCCATAGGCTCCACCTGAGCCCCACAGCCCCCACTCTGACCCCTCCACAACTGAGCCCCACAGCCCCCCACTGAGCCCCACAGCCCCCCACTCTGACCCCTCCCCACCTGAGCCCCACAGCCCCCCAACTCTGACCCCTCCCCACCTGAGCCCCACAGCCCCCCTGCTGAGTCCCCATATCTCCCCCATTCTGCCCCTCCCCACCTGAGCCCCATAGCCCCCACCATGAGTCCCCACAGCCCCACTCATAGAGCCCCGTGACCCCCCACTCTGACCCCAGAAGCTGAGCCCCGCCCCACTCTGACCACGCCCCACTCGAGCTCCCCAGCTCACTGCAGGTGGGTAGCCTGGCCCCACGGCAGCCATCCCAGCAGCCTCCCAGGGCCAGCCCAGGCCACGGCGGCCCCGCCCTGCGCCTCACTGGAAGGAGGCTGGGAGGGGGCGGGGCTAAGGGCCCATGTGATCCCAGCCCCCCAACAAGGAGCAGGAGGAGGCGGGGCTAAGGCAGCCCCACCCACTCGCAGCTCAAGTGGCCGGGGCAGCCATGTTCCCAGGCTTCCCCACGAAGTCCTCACCAAACCCTGTATTAGACCCGCCCCCCAGCCGAGGGAACCCAGGAGTCTTGGCTCCCAGCGACCCCCCCCCCAGCTCTAACCACTCACCCCCCAGAGCAGGGGAGAGAACCCAGGAGTCCTGGGTCCCAGCCGCGCTCCCCTCCCCTCCGAGAGCCGGAGAGAACCCAGGAGTCCTGGCTTCCAGCTCCCTGCTCTAACCCACTCGCCCCCACTCCCTTCCCAGAGCCGGGGATAGAACCCAGGAGTCCTGGTGAAATCCCCAAGCTCCGATCAGTAGCCAACACCCCACCCCACCACACCCCCCAGCATAAGGGCAGGCGCCCGCCAAGTCACTCACCTGACTGACCTCGCTGTCTGTCGACCGCCCCCTCTTCTTGTCATCTTCCGAATTCTCCTGGGGGTGGGGGGGACAGTCAGTGCTCGCCCTGCCACTCCCTGTGGAGATGGGGGGACCAGCCCTGCCACGGGGCAGCCAGCACACGACACACTGATGTCTCCCTCGTTATTGGGGTCACTCTGCCGGTTGACTCTGTCCTACCCATGGCACTGGAGGCCTGGTGTGGCTGGGCCATGGTCACTGTTATCGGGGGCACATGCACTGGACATCGCTGCCATGAGGCAGTGCCCCTTTGTTCTCACCCCTAGTTCCCTCCTCCCATTTCCCTAAGCCAGGAGAGCCCAGGTGTCCTGGTTCCCAGCCCCTCCCCACCCCCCCACCCCGCTCTAACTACTAGATTCCACTCCTCTCTAACAGCCAGGATAGAACCAGGGGGTCCTGACTCCCAGCCCCCCCGCTCTAACCACTAGACTCTGCTCCCCTCCCAGAGCCAGGAGAGAACCCAGATGTCCTGGCTCCCCGCCCCCCTCACTAGGTAATGCTGCCTTCCTTAAGGGACACTGACCCAGCACCCCTGCCGCTGGGTTACCCTGGCTGTGTGGGAGCCTGCCTGCGCAGGCCTCCGACTGTCCCACTTTGTACAGGGCTGGGCGACGGATCCCACTGGGGCAGGACTCGAGCGGCAGGGCTGTGCCAGGTGGGGGCGGGGCTCCTTACCGTCGTGCAGTTGGCAGGGCTGGGCGGAATGGGCGAGCTGGAGGTGGTGGAGGTGGGAGTGCTGCTGGACTGGTTGAAGATCTCGTCCTCCAGATGGCTGTGGCTGGGCGGGGAGGTGGCTACCAGAGCCTGCGCTGGAAGGGGGCGGGGAGCAGAACAAGACGCAGTTAGGCAGCTAGGCTGGGAGTCAAAGACGCCGGCATCCCGCCCTGCGCCTGCATCCGGTCTGCCCTGCTTTCCCGGGGAGAAAACCGGAGATCTGTTCCAACCGGAGTTCTCCCAGGCCACGTACCCAGGGAGCTGAGATCTCCCAGCTGTGGTCTTGTCTCCCTGCTCGCCCGGGGGGACGCTTTGGATGGAGGGTAGCGTTCCAATTCAGGAACGGACGGGAGCAATTTCTTCTAAACTCTCTGTAAACACCAATGGCCTGAACACACTTTGGAGAAAACTGTTCTGGGATAAAACCCCAACGCCTCTAGCCAGGTGATTAACAGGCTGCAAAGCGCCAAGGCTCCACCTCCCCAGCTCCTCCAGACGTAATCCAGGAAAAGCCGAAGAGGAACATTTCCAGGCCTTTCCAGAAAGATGCAAGGAAATGAAACACGCTGTTGCTGGATTCGGGGGCCTCACAAAGCCACACTTGGGGCAATTGGAACCGCGGGGGCTCCTGGCTTCTGCGGAGAGAATCTCTCCTCTGATCGATCTAAAGGCAAAGCCCTATAGTAGCCCTGGCTCCTGGGGGAATCTGCGCCAGGATTTCTGAGCAGTGGCCCCCTCCTTGTGCCCCTTTGACAGCCAAGGCATGCCCTCCCCAGCGATCGCACAAGGGATTGCGGGGGCGGGAGGGGAATGAGACACGGAGAGCAGGAAGGCGCGAGCGAAATCGGCTGAAGACACACAGTCTTTGGGGGCAGCGTGACTCCAGAGGAGCGGTGCTTTCCACAGGCAGGACGGGATGACCTGCAGGACCCGAGTCATAGAAATGGGATGAGATTTAACCATACAAATTGCACGGGCCCTCCCCCGACTATTTCAGCTGTAAGACAGGGGCGGTTCCCCCGGTTGCTGCAGCTGGGACACGGTTGTGAAAAAAGCCAGCGAGACCTCGGGAGGCATCTGCAGCAAGGCGAGGGGAGCCTGGATTCCACTGGGAAGCCCTCAGCCAACCCTCCTCACGGCAGGGCGGGCGGTTCGGCTAAGCGAGGGGGTCCCTTCCCGGTCTGGGTTACCTCTGGGTTCGGCTGCTCCAATCCCGGCTCTGGTTCTGGGGTCCCTAACCCAAGCAGGACGCCGATCAGCTGGAGAGGGCCCAGCGACCAGCCAGGCGGACGCTGAAGCGGTTGGAAAAACCTGCCCTCCCGCGAGAGACCTGATCAGCGGAACACAGACGGTGACCGGGGGCGGGGAACTCGACCCCTGTCTCTGCCCCGCGGGAGCCGGGACACTTACGAATGTCTTCTAAGTCGAGGTCATCGTAGAGAAACTCGTTCTCCTCGAAGTCGGGGTCCTGCGAGGAGTCCACGTAATACTCCACGTCGTCCTTGATCTTGCGGATCGAGTCCACCTGGATGGAGTCATTGTCCAGCATGCGCAGGATGGTCTCCAGCATGCGGATGTGGTATCGGTGCTTTTCGATGTGCCGCTTCAGCCCCTCGATCCGGTCCTGCTTCTGCGGGGAAGGGGCATGGGCAGATGGACACACGCCGAGAAACGGCCCCCTCTGCCCACACCCCGCCTCTCCAGCCACAGCGCACAGCACCCCTTCACTAGCCCCCACTCCCTGCCCAGAGCCAGGAGAGAACCCGGGAGTCCTGGCTCCCTGCCCCCTCCCCCCTCTAACCACTAGCCTCCACTCCCCTCGCAGTGCCGGGGATAGAACCCAGGAGTCCTAGCTCCCCGCACTCTTGTCCCCCGCCACGGTGCCACCCCACACATCCTCCTTGTGTCCCAGGCAGGCAGTGACTCACATCCTTGTCCCCCTTCTTCTTGCGTGTCTGCACAGAGAGTGACTCCACCTCGCTCTCAAACTGATCCACCTGCATGTTCAGCGTGTCGATGGTGTTCTGGGGGGGGAAGGGGGGAGAGCCGCACACTGTCATCCCCAGTGCTGTCCCCAGGGGCTCCCAGCTGCTGCCAGCCCGCAACCCCCCCGAGACACTCGGCAGCCGCTCCCCACCACTACCTGGGGCCTTCCCTGGTGCTTCCTCACTGAAGATCGCAGGCCAATATAAAGCCTCCAACTGCCCTACAGAAAGGCGGTAATCCATACAGGGGCCCCGCGCCTGGTGCTGGGATGCGACCTCTTCTGGGGTGTGGTACAGGGGCTAGTTATCCAGGGAGCCCTCATGGGCACTGAGACACGAGCTCTCTGGGGTGGGGTGCCGAGGCTGTTCAGGACGAAGCGCCACACTGGGGCTTTGGGACCAGCAGTGACTGTGAAGGGAGAGCACCCCCCCTGAACCTCCCGCAGCATAGCGCCCCCTAGGGCTGCCCTGGAGACAGCAGGGGAGAGAGCCCTGTTTTTTCTCACAGCTTTGGTCTTGCCCCATGCCCCCATCAGTCTGACCCCTGCTTAGCTGATCAGGAGACCCCTGCCCCCAGCCTCACCGTTAACCACTGGCCGACCTCTTCCTTCTCCTTCTGGGCAGGGTCGACTTTCTGCGCCAGGCCCAGCCCCTCCTTGGAGTAGGCTTTGGTCTTGGTCTCCCGCTCCACCACCTTGAACCGCTCCATTTGCTGGAACAGGAGAGAAGGAGGTGGGGGCGGGCTCAGTGTCTGGGGAAACAAGGGGGAGTGTCCCCCACCCCCACACAGGGGATCAAGAGACCCCAAGAGACATAGGGGCTCCCCCCACCTCAATCCTGTCCAGGGGCATGGCAAATATAGCCCTGGTTGGCCATGCCTGGCAGCCTCTCAGCTGCACCAGGCTCCCAGCCCCTCCCTGCTCTAACTACTAGACCCCCCTCCCCTCGCCAGACACAGAACCCCGGAATCCTAGCTCCCTGCCCCCACCGCTCTCCCGTGCTGCCTGCTGTCATTCAGGACCCAGCCTCATGCCCAAATGGCCCCAGTCCGGCCCTACCCCTTCCAGATCTGACTCCACCTGTCCCTGCCCTGCCAGCTGGCTGCCCTCTGTGATGTCACACTGCCCCACCAGCCAATCACAGCAGAGGGAGGAGTGGCTTATTGGAGAGGAGGGTGGGGCTCAGGTGAGTGTGTGGGTGGATCCCCCCCTTCCCTGGAGTGGAAAGCACCCCCAGTGCCCATAGGGGAGGCCTCGCCACCCAGGAGGCATGATCCCAGCTGCTCTCACTCAGCCCCCGAGCTTTAAACCCTCTGTGTGCCGTTCTCTCCATGGCTGGGACTGCCCCGAACGGATCCCTATGGGGGCTGTGCTGGGAGAGAAGGGCCCAGAGCTGGGCACAGCTGCTCATGGGGGGGCTCCAGGATCCCAGAGACTGGGCCTGGGCATCACTGGAGGTGACCGATACACCGATCCCCTCGCAGTGCATGGAGACCTGCTGTCGGGGGTGTGGGTCGGGGACGCTGGCCCCACAGAGGCTGCCAAGAGGATTGCGCAATGGCTGTGCCAGGATGGGAGTGACACTACGCCACTGGCAGGGGGAGCTGAGCCCTGGTGCTGGGACATCTGGCGTGCAGGAGTCCTGGCTCCCAGCACCCTGCTATAACCACTAGACCTCACTCCCCGCCCCAGAGCCAGGGAAAGAACAAAGGAGTCCTGGCTCCCAGCCCCTCCAAACTCCACTCCCCTCTCAGAGCTGGGCAGAGGACCCAGGAGTCCCGGCACTCCTCCAACTCCCCCACTGCTGCCTCCTGCGAGTGCAGAGTGGTTGAGCGCACAGGAGCCTTCTCAGTGCAGTGTTGCTAGGGCCGGCCCTACCAGGCCCGTGATCCACCAACCCCAGACACAGCCAGTCAGCACGACCCCCATGACGGTCGAGAAGCAGAGCACAAAAACCCCTTCCCCTGCTCTCACCCACCAGTCCCAGCAGATCAACTGGCCGGCCCTTCCCGCCATTTGCTTTCCCCCAGCACCCGGAGACCTTCGCCAGATCGAAGCATCTCTGCCCACGGAGGAAAAACCCGCCAGTTACAGCTCTGGATCGGGGGCAAAACTTCCTTCCTGACCCCGAGAGGCTGCCGCCCTGAAGCCTGGCCATTACCCCCTTTGGCCTCCTACCGTCTCAATGAGTTTCCGGTTGTCTATCAGCTGCCTCTTGTCCTTGATCTCATTTGAAGCTACCCACGTCTTGATCTGGTCCCTCAGCCTCTGCAGAGATGGGGTGAAGAGAGGGGAAGGGTCAGCAGAGAGACGGGCCCATAGCACCCACCCACCCGCCTCACTTAGACCCGTAGAGGCAACAGCCAACACTGCCTTGGTCTGGACGTGGGAGAGGTAATGAGGACACCCAGCCACTAAAAAGTCCCCCCTGCCCCCAATGAGCCCCCACCAGCTCGGAGGACGCCCTCTGTAGAGTGGGGTGAGAATCGCAAGCTCTGGTTTAACAGGGAGCACAAAGATCTCGCTGGACAATAAGGGGAGGTAGAAAGGCGAGACAAGGAGAGACTGGGGGTCACGAGGCCAGGGTTCTATTCCTGGTTCTGGAAGGGGAGTGGGCCTAGAGGTTAAAGCAAGGGGGAAGGGAGCCAGGAGTCCTGGGTTCTATCCCCAGCTCTGAGAAGGGAGTGGGGTCCAGTGGTTAAAGAAGGGGCTAGGAGCCAGGCTGGGTTCTCTCCCCAGCCCTGGGAGGGGAGTGGTGTCCCGTGGTTGAGAGCACAGGTGGCTGGGAGTCAGGACTCCAGCGGCGGGTGTTTTCCCGACAGCCACGGCTGAGACCACGTATCCCGAGGGCTCCAGCCGGACAGATGGCCGAAGTGCTGGGCCCTACCTGGAGCTTCTTGATCTCCTTCTTCAGGTCAGCTTCATACTTCTCCTTCTGGTTGGCGTTTGCTGCATTGTGGAGCTGCAGGCGAGAGACAATGGGTGAGACAGTGTGTAGGGGGATGGGACAGAGTGCCCTTGGCGGGATGGGACAGAGTGCCCTTGGCGGGATGGGGGTGGCGCCCTGATCCGGTGTGGAATCAGTTGGGGGGCTACAACAGCCAGAGAGGAGGGTCTGGGGGGATCCAATGTGGGGTGAGGCCCAGAAGGCTGGGCTGCCCTATCCACAGTGAGATGTGGGGTGGGGGGAGGGGGCTGCCTGCTCTGGCGTGATGTAGGGTATGGGGGCAGGGACACAAATAGCTCTTGGGGTGGTGTGGGGGGCAGCGAGGCCGGGGGAGAGAAGAGAATTGATACAGGAGAGAAAAGCAGAAAAGTTTAGGGACAGGGAGAGAGCAACGTGGGGGAGGATGAGAGAGTAGGGCAGCGAGCCGGGGGTGGGGGTGTTTGAGGCCGAAGGGGGAGCTCTTACCTTCTGCCAAATATCCTCAAACTGTTCCACCCCCTCGGAGACCTTCTTCAGACACCGATCGATCTCACCTGGAGGAGCAGAGGGGCGAGGGTCAGCCCCAACCTCCGACAGGGCTAATTACTGCCACCTGCTTCCCCCCCTCCCCCCCCCACTGAGCCCAGTGTGAGGTACAGGGGAGGGAGAAGGGACGGGCCTGAGGTCACACAATGAACCTCAAATAGAACTCAGGAGTCCTAGCTCCCAGACCTCCCCCAACCGCCTCGCTCTAACCACTAGACTCTACTCCCCTCCCAGAGCCAGGGAGAGAACCCAGCAGTCCTGGCTTGCAGCCCCCTGACTCTAAATGCAGCCGTGACAAACTCCATCGCTCCAGCTCTCACAAAGTAGGGAACACACATGGGGGAAGGGGAAGAGGCCCCTCTCTTTGCCCGCCCCCCCATACATGCCCCCAGCCATGCACCTGCAGGAGGAGCCGCCCTACCTTGCAATTTCCTCTTGTCAGCCATGTTTCGGTCACTGGCGGGGGGCTCTCCTCATGCTTCAGAAAGCTCCAACGCTGCAGGGGACAGCAAAAGAAGGTTACGGTAATGCACCCTCCCAACCCACTGGGAAGAGCCCCTGAGCCAGCCAGTCCCTGTCTTGGGGTCGGATGGGAGCCGGCACCCCCTACAGGGGAGAGGCCCCGGGCCTCTTTTCCCCCCCACCTCAGTCAGCCAGTCTCTCATCATATTCTTTGATCAGTTGTGCCAAGACTGTTCATTCACATACCCCCAGCCCAGCAGGGGGCAGCGCTGGGACACAGCCACATACCCACCCCAGCAGCAGGGGGCAGGGCAGCACACACCCACCCAGCCTTCAAGTCAAACCATGAAACAGCAGGTTTACGGGCTGGGCGGCTGGCCCAGAAGGGGCCCGGCTGACGGGACGCTGGCCGCGTGGCCCCTTGCCAGAGCATTGCTGCCGGTGGCCCTGAGGCTGGCTCCCTGGGGCGTGGCGCAGAAGCTGCCAGCATGGGCCAGGGCTGGGGAGACAGGCAGGATTCAGGTGTGGCTGGGCGTTAACCCCGAAGCCGACCGCGCCTGGAGTCTGAGCGGAGCCAGCTCGGTTCTCAGCGACTCGGGACCGGCAACCCCGGGCCGGAGGACTGTGGGCGACGGGAGCGTGGGGAGGAGACCTCAGCCTATGTGAACAGATGCCGCCTGGACCGGAGCTGGTTCAGCCACCGGGCTAGTCCGGATCCTGTTTGTTATTTCCTTGGAGGGGGCAGAGACGGGGCTTCCCTGGGCTGCTTCACACCGAAGGACTGATTCTCAGGAGGGGCCGCCCTGGATTCTGTAGTGCAGCCCCCGGTGCGAATCAGGGCAGCTCAAGTGTGTACTCCGGTCTCTGGGAGACAGAGAAAAGCCACAGCCAAGGATGCCCTGGCCAGGCCCCTGATCTGCTCCCTATGGGCTTTGGGGGGCAGGGAATAGCGCCAGTGCAGTGTGCCCCAGCCACCCCTGATTCACCCCTTATGGGCCTGGGGTGGGAGGGGAGGGTAGAAAATAGCTCCAGTGAACTGTGCCCAGCCAGGCCCCTGATCTGCCCCCTCACCCCAGCAATGCACCACCCCAGGGAAAAGTGATTCGGAGGGGACTGTTTCCACCCCCTTTGTCCTCTCCAAGGGGTCTGGGCTTTACCGGCTAAGGGCTGTTTGCTCAGTTTCACTTCCTGGTTCCCCAGGAAGCAAACCGTAAGGGATGGGGAGGTCAGGTCATACGCCAAAGAACTTTCCCCCCTTAGGCATGGGGGGAACCCCCTTGCTTCCGAACAATATACTGGAGGCCTCAGGAAGCTGGCCATGTCCCTTTAATCTGCCCCCCCCAAGAGGCCTAAGGGAGGATTCTCAGCCAGCTCCCCACAGCGATCATCTTGTCTGCCCCCCGGGGGCACACAACCCAGCAGGATTGGCTAATTGCCACTGATGGAGAAGCCACACCCAGCCAATCCTTCCAGATGTTAATTACGCCCCCCCCCCCCCCATTAAAAACCTGCCCCTTATTTCCAATCTGAACTGGCCAAGCTTCCCCTCCCAGCCAGTGGCCCTGGTAAGACCAGTGCCTACCAGCCCAGGGAGTCCCCGGGCAGCTGTTTGCTCCCCATGCAGGGGCTTGTAGGCGGGGAACTGTCACCCCTGAACCTTCTCTTTGTTCAGCTACACAGGCGGGGCTCTCCTGACCCTCTGTGACTGATCAACCCCTGGCTGGGATGGGGGACCCCAAGCTGCCCCCAGGATCCCAGCAGTCTCACCTCAGGGCCCCTCACTGTGCCCCCCACAATCCTATTAGCCCACATGACCCCAGTGTCTACTGAATAGCTGCCGTGCCCCCCAAGTGCTTTGCAAGAGGCCAAAGGGCTCTGGCTTACCTAGAGGTGGCCTGGCTGTCTAGGGCCTGCAAGTGGGAGGCTCCTACACAGGTGAAAGAGGCACATGACTGGGAGGAAGATTGAGAGCCCCTCCCCCCCAGCCTGTGCTGCAGCATGGGATGATGGGAAAGGACTGGGGCTATAAAGACTCAGTAGTCGAAGACTGGGCTCTGGGGTGTAAGTGCCACACCTGGGGGAGGAGACCTGCAGCACGTGGCGGCCCCCTTTGTACAGGGCTTACAGAGAGAGGTGAGTGTCGCCAAGCCTGCTTTGCAGGTGGGGAAACTGAGGCACAAAATGGGGCTGTGATGTACCTTGAGTCATGCAGCAGGCTGGAGTAGAACCTGTGAGTTCACGCCAATTTCCTCCTGCTCTAACCACTAGACACCACTCCCCTCCCAGAGTTAGGGAGAGAACCCAAGAGTCCTGGCTCCCAGCCCCCATGCTCTAACCAATCGCCTACATTTTCTCCAGTTAAAACACATGTTGGCCTTTACACACCAAGTAGTGTGAACTGATTTGATCATTTTAGATTCCAACCTGCCACCAATTGCTTAAGATAGTGAATTGGGCTTGTGGACTATGCTGGAAGGGGGGTGGTTGTGGGGAGCTGTCTGAATGGTACAGCGTGGGCACCTGCTTGGTTTTCTCCTGTCGGATGAGTACGTGTCACTACTCTTCTCGTGAGACTGGCAATAAACACAATGATCTAGGGAGAACCCAAGCCCCCCATATCCTGCTAAACACCTCGGTGCCCCTGGAAAAAATCATAGTGAGCGAGGGAGCAAAGGGAGTCTGTAGCTGAATAGGGCTCTCTGGTGTCCCAATCCCCTGCCTTGCCCACAAGCACCCCTCACAATCAGCTTGTAAAGCTCCCTGCCCTGTGAGGCAGGGACTGTCCTGTGTCCGTACAGCGCCTGGCACAATGGGGGCCATGCTCTGTGACTGGCATGAGCAAAACCCATGATTAATCCCATAACTGTACAGCCAGAAACTAGGGGGAGTGGGAGTAAAGTGGTGCACCTGGAAATGACTTGGATCCTTCTGAGACTCGGCTATGCCAGGGTGAAAGGGACCTGCAGAGTAATTCCAATACAATTGAGCGACCTGGTCAATTTCCCCGTGGCCAGGCAAGCCCTGAAATTGATCAGATTGAGGCTGCCCCTTTAAATTTGGATCAAAACATTCTGGAAACCAGCAACTTGTTTTAATCCACCCGAAGATCAATGGACAAGCTTCCCCAAAGGGAAGTGTGCAGATTTTAGAAGAGACTGTTGCCCAGCAATGTCTGAAAGCCAAAAAAACAGAGACTGTCCACAAACAAAAGCGATGGCTAAATCCATTTCTGAGCTGGTCCTGTCTCCTGTGGATCAACACAGATGCAAAGGCCTGGGGATGCTACTGCTTCTGCTGATTACCTCCCCTGAGAAGACTGAGGAGCAGGGATCCCAAAATCAAATCCCCTGACACAGATGTGGACGGGAAGATAAGGCTAACAAGAGTCTGATTGGGCCTTATAAATTTTGCAAAGGTTGGGGAACGGGACACTTTCCCGCTCTGGGGGGCACGACTCTGATCTGGCCCCAGAGCAGGGGGGAATGGTTGGCTTAGGGTAGGGAACAGGACGAGGCCTTACCCTTCTAGGGGGCAGCAGCTCTGATCCGGCTGCAGGGCAGGGGTCTGGCCAGCTCTGGGGGGAGGAATGGGATATGGGGCTTCACCTAAGGCAAATAGATTCTTTACCTGGCTAGTAGCAGTTGTGAGCAGTTGTCTGTTTTCCAACCCCCCCCCCGCAGCCGTGGCCCGGCTGTCTTGGTACCAGCTGGCACTAGGGCCCAGCTCTCTGGGGAGTGCGTGGAGGCAGAGCTGCTGGCAGAGAGGGACAATAGAAGGGTTTAGGGAGACATCCCATGGGCAGCATACCCACCAGGGATCATGGCCAGAGCCCTGCTGCCCCCCCCCCCGATCCCATCCATGCTCAGGGAGGGGGCTGTGCCCCCAGAGGGCATCCAGTAACCAGCCCTTTTGTGGAGTGGGGGGAAGAGAACCCAGGCGTCCTGCTGGCGGATCTACTGCTCTAGCCACTAGGCTGCCTGCCTGCCCCCTAAGTTGGGGGGGAGGGGGGACGGGGACGGACACCCAGGTGTCCTTGCTCCAGCTGCTAGCTCCCCGCCTGCGCTGAAACACCACACAACTGAATAAGGGGAGAAGGGGGACACGGGGGCCCCCCCTGTGTTGCCCCCCCCCCGCAGCACTCGCCCCATGTCCCGCCCCCGGGCTGCTCCCCGGCCCGGGAGCCCGCTCGGCAGCTCACAGGGCTCCGGGAATAAAGGCTCCTCCCGCTTGACACCCCGCAGGCCCCGCACCGATCCCCCTTTCCCCCGGGGGCCTCCTGCAGCCGCTACAGCCCCCCGCGGCAGAGGGCCCCCGCGTGCGCCCTCCCCCGATGGCGTCCCCGTACCCCCTCCCCCCGGGCCCCCCCTCACCGGAAGCTCCTGCGGGCCGGTCGGGCCCCGGGGATCGGTCCCCTCCCCCCCGCTCGCGGGCCGACTGTCGCGATGCTGGCGCCGCTCAGCCGGGTCGCGACCCCCTCCCCCCCCAACTCGCCGCCGCCGCCGCCGCCGCCTCTCGGGCTCCGCGGCATCCAAGATGGCGGCCGGCTGCCTCCGTCCGCCTCTCCGCCCCGGGGCAGGGCCCCGCCCCCCCGCCTGCACCCCATTGGGTTTGCCGCACGCCCCTTAAGTCACTTTGTTCTTCTATTGGCTACATTAGATATAGGCGGGGCAAGCCAGGGGACCTGCCTATCCCTTTATATGTCAATCAACGCCCAACTTCCTTCTTATTAGCCTCAGCACACATCCGTCAGCAATCCTCAGCGTTTATTGGCCGAGAAGGACGGGGTATAAAGGAGGCTCGCCCACATGAGAGCAGGAAGGAAGGGGCGACACCCGTCACAGCTCGGTCTCCCCCATTGGTCGGGGGAGCCGCTCATGAAACCACTCTTGCAGCTGATTGGCTCCCAGCCCGGAGGCAGTGGATAGCTCGATTGCAAAAGTGGGGGAGGCGGGTTGATGGATTCGCCAGACACTGATTGGCTGAGACGATGGACGAAAGACCAATAGTTGTAGCGTGCAACGAGGAGGTGGACTTAAAACATATTGGTGATAGCTATTGCCCACTGAGGTTCTCACTCAAACCCCTAAGGACCAATAGGATTGAAGACCACAGGAAGGGCCCGCCCCCTGGGTACTCAGGGCAATATTGCGTTATATGCCCCAGGCCTTAAAGGGCAGCTGGGCCCCAGCAGGGCCAGGGTGCAAAGGGGCCCCACCGAGGCAGCAGGGGAAGGAGCATAGGAGAACCCTGGCCCCTGAGGGAATCCAACCAACAAGGGTAGGGGGAGCCTGGAGCAGCCTAGGCCTGAAGAACCCCCCAGCCCTAGGGCAGCAGTGTGTGTGGGGGGGGATCCAGCCCCCGGAAGGGGGGCTGGGGCAGCAGAATGTGGGGGTGGTGGAGTTTCCACACAGTGGGGACAGACCCTGTACCCAGGAGAGCACCCACCTGCAAGAGGACTGGATGATGGTGCTTAGGCTGGGACAGCTCCAGCCTGGTCCAGGGCCCACAGAACAAGACAGGGCTACTGCACCTACCCCCAAGAGGGCCTAGGCCTCAGTTGACTGGGGGAGGGGCTAACATCAAGGACCGATGCCCCTTCCCTGCCCTAAAGGGGGCCCCAGCCTGACTCCCATACCCCCTACTCTAACCAGTAGCCCCCACTCCTTTCCCAGAGCTAGGGGTAGGAGCCAGCCAGATGAATACCCGTTCCTGCACCCAGGTCATGGCAGCAAGGAGACGAGCAAATCAGAGTGATCCAGAAAAAGGTATAAGACAACGGAGAACAGCCAGTGCGGTGTGAGTCACCACCCTTATTTCCCCTGGCCCCATGTGGGCTAGGGCTCCGGCCCAGGGCTCCTGAGACCTGGTAGTCCCAGCTCAGCCACCCCAAGTGGCATCCACCCCTGGCCTCAGTTTCTCCTATTCTAGAGCTATTTAGACTAAGCTTTTTAGGTCAGGCACCCAGCCTGCTGGTTCACCCTCTCGGTCACTCTTGCTGCCACACTGGGGCCCCAATTTCAGTGACTGTGTTTAAGCACACCGTGCAAGGGGCCCCTCCATCGTAGTGACTGTTGAGCAGCATCCAGCGTTGTAGAGTCCAGCCGCTCTGGGAGGGGCTGCAGGGTCACTCATGCCATAAACATGTAGAGCTCCTAGCACAAAGGGACCTCATACCCCACCCGGAGCCCCCCAGCCCCTGCTGCTCTGCAGCTGGACAACACCTTGCACAACAGGCTGCCACGAGTGTGCTAATTCCCTCATAACGCATTCCCTCCCTCTCCCTTTCAGAGAATCGCCCTGGACAAAAACCAGAGATACTCGCCTCCAGCCTGTTATATTTCTTCCAAAAAACAAAGTTAAAAAGAGAGACACCGATTCAGCCCGCATGTTTGCTCCCACAAAGCATCCCTCTACCCCGCCCTTCGCCAGCCCGCTCCCTGCCTCTGCCCTCAGGCACAAGCCAAGGGAGATTTCAACACGAGCACTGAAAAATCAATGCACCAGCCATTCTGCATTCATCTCATGCACACGCCCGCTAATTTATACAGGTAACAAGGGTCTCTCTCTCTCTCTCACACACACACGCCTACACACCTTATACAGAGAACAGGGCTAGGGCTCCCCACACAATTCGCACCCCTCCCCAGACACCCTCAGAGCTCCCAAGCCTGTGTGGAGCTCAGGTGTGGGTCCCCGTGGGAACAGAAAGATGCTTGGCTCTGCCCAGCTTCTTGGCAGCTGGGAGGTGGAAGGGCTGAGTCCCGCTGAGCGGGGGAGCTAGAGTGAAAGCCCCAGAAGTTCCCCGATGCTTCCCGGCGTGGCAGGGCTCCGGGCGAGGGGGGAGTCTGTGGGGAAGAGGCTCATGTGCTAGACATAATGCCGCTTTTCTCGCTCTTCACCTTTAGGAACTCCGCCATGCTGGAGAAGTATTTCTGATTGGCCTCCGCCACCTTCTTCTCTGCCGCTTGTGGGTTAACTATCTCCAGACCCTGAGACAGAGAGACAGGGGACTTGGATTTGCCATGCGTGCCTGATCCCGAGACATGGCCCCTGTGGGGTGAGGCATGGGGGGTGTTTATACAGGGACCCTTTGCCCAGTGCTGGGGTGGGAGGCTTTTAACAGCTGCACTGCATGTCAGTTTAGGACAGGAAGGGGTCCTTATGGGAGACATCAGTAAAGAATTTTCCAGCTGGGACAAGAGCTGAAAGATCCCTTGTCTGCCACCTGCCTGTAGCCAGCTGCCTCAGGAAGGGGCCAGAAACGCCCCACACCCACTTGAGGGAAATTTCCTACCCCTCATTCATGAAGGGCTGTTTGGGGCAGGAGAGGGTCAAAGGCCACATCAATATCACCTCCCCAACTGCTCTTGGAGGTGCCGCATCCTTCACAAGCCCAGATCTCTGGCAGCCATGGGGCTTACCTGGAGCGGAGTGAAGGCCACGCTGGAGGCTGTGCCTGAGGAGCGGTCCCGGATTGTTGATTTCCCGCCGTACACCATGCTCTGCTTCTGGAGCGTGCGCTGGGCGGGGATGGAGGGACGCGGGGTTAGCATAAGGATGGTACGGGGGGACGACCTAGACTGGGAAGGGGAATGCCAGCAGGGAGCGGGGCTGCGATCGGAATCATGGCTTTGTTTCAAACACAGTCCAAGTCTGCAAGGAACCTGAGCCCATCGCTCAGAGTGGGGAGCTCTCAGGGGGCAAGTACTGGGGGGAGCCCGACTGCCTCTGTGGTGGGGAAAGGGAACCCCATTGCTCCTGAGAGGAGGGGGTCTCTACTGGTCCGTCATGGGAGGAAGGGCTCTGATCCGCCATACTTGCTTGGCACAGAGAGTGGCCGCCACTGGGGTGGGGCGGTGGGATCGGCTCCAGTGTCATGGCACTATGGGACCCCAAGGCATGAAGGAGGACCCGGCCCGCGTGACTCCATCCCGTCTCCCTTGCTACCTGTAAGGTCTTTGAGATCCTGGCTTTGGTAGCCTCGTTGACCTGTGTCTGCCGCACCCGGCCGCTGCCCGACTTGCCCAGGTGGCCCAGGCTGAAGCCCAAGTCCTCTTGGTAGGCGTCTTCCTCGATCTGCGGTGGCAGGGGCAGATTCCAGGAGTCACACGGGGAAGGCAAGTGGTGAGAGCTCAAAGCACCCTAGAGACTGGCCCTGACTAGCACCAAGTACCTGCTTTGGAGTGGAGGGTACAAGCTCTGTTTTGGGGTGGGGGTAGGGAACAACTTGCACATCTCTGGCGAGTGCGGTTCTGGATTAACTCCAAAATCAGCATCCACAAGGAATTCACCAGGGGCAGCTGCCAGCTCACTCCCGACCTTCATTCACACTCTGCTTCATGCACAGACCAGCCTGAACAACCACAACTGGGGGAAAGGAACCCAGGAGTCCTGGCTCCCAGCCCCCACTGCTCTAACTGCTAGCCCCCACTCCCCTCCCAGAGCCAGGGATAGAATCTCTGTGGGGAGGGGGACGAAGGTTGGAGGCTGCTCACCTCCCCGAAGCTCATCCTGTTGGCCTGTTTCCGGATCTCCGTGAGCCCCAGTCGCTCCTTCATCTTCCGATACCTGGGAGGGAACGGCTGGTGGATTGATGCTGGACTGACCATGGCGCCCAGCGCTCGGGGTGAGGGGGGGGATGTGTGTGTGGTTGAATTATGGGACTAGGACAACTGGGTTCTACTCCCAGCTCTGGGAAGGGACTGGGGTGCCCTCTAGAGGGGAAAGGCCCCAGGGCCCCATTCCCTGCCCCTCTGAGCCAGCCAGTGCCTGCCCTGGTGCCAAATGGGAGCCAGCACCCCCTAGCATGGAGAGGCTCTGTGCCCCATTACCCATGCCCCTCAGCCAGCCCCCCCGCTGGTGCCAGATGGGAGCCAGAACCCCCTGAAGGCCCCCACTCAATCCCCTCTCACCTGCGGCCTCCTCGTTTCTTTCTCTGGCCATCCAGGGGGGCCGGCAGGGGCTTCACCTGCTTCACAGGGGGAGGCTCCTGCCATTTGTCAAACTTCCGTTCAATCTCCTCCTTGAGGTCGTAGCCCACCTGCCAGGGGAGGGGAGACACTGAGAACTAGCCAGGCAGTCGCCACGCCCCACTGCGCACAAGGAGGGCACAGCTAGGGGGCCAGATCACACACACGAAGGGGGCTGCTCTTACCCCTAGGCCCCATTCTCCTCCCAGAGCCAGGGAGAGAACCCAGAAGTCCCAGCTTCCAGCCCCCCTGCTCTTACCCCTAAACCCCACTCCTCATATTTTTGATACCCACCTTCCCCTCTGGGCTCTCATGGAAGCTGTCAACCCGAGCCGCCAGTGTGCACTTTGCAGCAACAAGACGAGCCGCCTTCCTTCGCAGGTCCTGTTGGGGAGAGAGGTGTCAAGGTGCTGGGAGACAGAGCCTGGGGGACGAAGCACAGGGGCATCGGGATGCGGGGAGGATGGGCAGAGCAGGGAGGTGCAGATGAGTGTCAGGGCGCTGGGACCTGGTGTTTGTGAGAGCGCAGAGAAATATCGGATCCAGGGACAAAGCGGGGAGATGCAGAGGAGCTTCGGGGCCCTGGGATCAGAGTGCGGGGGGAGAAGGGAACCAGATGGTGAGCCAGGTGTCAGGGGCTGAGATATGGGGGAACAGAGTGGGGAGATGCAAATGAGCATCAGAGTGGAAGGGGACAACAAATGGGGAAACAAGGTTGTCAGGATGCGGGGATCTGGGGAAGGGGGGAGCGATGGGAAGACAGGCGTCAGGGAGCTGGGTGGGAGGGGAGAGCTCAGAGGCACTGAGAAACGTCGGGGTGTGGGATCCAGAGGGACAGAGTGGAGGGGCATTGGGGTGCTGGGGGTGGGGGAAGAGCTCGGAGCACTGAGAAACACTGGGGTGCGGGAGGGGATATAGAGTGGAGGGGTGTCGGCTGGGAAGAGCTCAGATGCACTGAAAAACGGGGTGTGGGATCCGGGGGGGACAGGGACAGAGCGGGGCGGTGCAGAGGAGCCTTGGGGGCCCTGGGATTGGGAAGGGGGGAGAAGAGGAGGAGAAGGGGAACAGAGCAGGAAAATGCAGATGACCATCAGTGTCCTGAGATGGGCGGGGCGGGGGAGGACAGATGGGGAGACAAGGTTGTCATGATACTGGGATCAGGATGCTGGGGGAGGGGAGGGGAAGAACTCCGAGCACTGAGAAACATTGGGGTGCGGGGTCTGGGGGGACAGAGCGGTGGGAAGCCAGGTGTGTGTGTGTGGGGGGGAGACGACGACGGGACTAGAGCGGACAGGCGATGTGGCGCTGGGACCTAAGGAGACAGAGGGTCCGTACCGGGGGCAGTGACTGCACGATGTCGCTGTGGTAGATGTACCCCGTGTGGGGCAGCACCGAGGTGCTGGAGAAGCCGGACAGGGTCTTGCGCTGGGCTCCCAGGAGCATGATGTTACAGGCCGGCATCTTTGAGAGGTTGGTGAGGCCGCCAGCGATGCCTGCAGGGTGGACGGGCAGCGTTAGACACCCGCTGTCTGCCTGGGCTAGATAGGAGCAGGTGCTCCCTAGCAGGGAGAGGCCCCGCCCCCCGCCCCACAGCCCCTCACCCATGATCTTGGCAGCAGTGGAAGCGCCGACGATGATGGACAGGTTGGGGGCGATGAAGGACATGCGGGACTCTACGTACTCGTAGATGCGGTGCTTTGATTGGTTGAGCTCCAGGGCCATGTCACAGGCTTCCTCGATGCATTCCAGCTCCTCCTCCGTTAGCTGCTGCCTGCATTGGGAGGGTGGGGTGGGGGGGTGGAGAATGACGGGTGACCCTCATGCCCCGGCCCCCGGGGGGGCTGCACAGATACCCTGGCACCCGGCTTGGGCTCCAACAGGGGCCCCCAGACGCAGGGCAGGTGATTCCATGTCTCAAATGGGCCCAGCCCAAGCCCTCCCACTGAGATGCAGCTACTTCTGGGGCGGAACATACAAATAGGCTGGAAAAGGGAAAGGCCGGCCAAGGTTCCTCCTGCCAGATCTCACAAGCAGCCCCCTGGGATCTCTTATGCCTGGGCAGGCTCAGGGGCAGCAGGGACTGGAGCCACTGAAAGCTGGAGCCAAGGATAGAATCCAGGAGTCCTGCCTCCCCCCGCCCTCCAGCTCAGGGGTCAGGTCCCTGCGAATGGGAAACGGAGCACTGGGAGGGGCAGCCGGGAACAGAAGACAGGAAGGAAGGAGGGGTCCAGTGCTCCACTGCCCACACAGGAGGCAGGATCCGCTGCAGGCCTCCCGACTACAGTGGCAGGTGGGGGAATCATAGAATATAAGGGTTGGAAGGGACCCCAGAAGGTCATCTAGTCCAACCCCCTGCTTGAAGCAGGACCAAATCCCAGTTAAATCATCCCAGCCAGGGCTTTGTCAAGCCTGACCTTAAAAACCTCTAAGGAAGGAGATTCTACCACCTCCCTAGGTAACGCATTCCAGTGTTTCACCACCCTCTTAGTGAAAAAGTTTTTCCTAATATCCAATCTAAACCTCCCCCACTGCAACTTGAGACCATTACTCCTCGTTCTGTCATCTGCTACCATTGAGAACAGTCTAGAGCCATCCTCTTTGGAACCCCCTTTCAGGTAGTTGAAAGCAGCTATCAAATCCCCCCTCATTCTTCTCTTCTGCAGGCTAAACAATCCCAGCTCCCTCAGCCTCTCCTCATAACTCATGTGTTCCAGACCCCTAATCATTTTTGTTGCCCTTCGCTGGACTCTCTCCAATTTATCCACATCCTTCTTGTAGTGTGGGGCCCAAAACTGGACACAGTACTCCAGATGAGGCCTCACCAATGTCAAATAGAGGGGAACGATCACGTCCCTCGATCTGCTCGCTATGCCCCTACTTATACATCCCAAAATGCCATTGGCCTTCTTGGCAACAAGGGCACACTGCTGACTCATATCCAGCTTCTCGTCCACTGGAACTGGGGATGGGGGCTCCTGCGGCCTGGTGTCCCGCCCCTCCCCCATGGCAGGGCAGGGATCAGAGGGGTGAGGGGCCGCAGCCCAGCGTACCCTTGTGTGGTGGAGGCCGTGACGCTCACCACCATGATGGTGGCGTTCGTCAGGATCTGTTGCACGTTCTCGTTGTTCTTGCACTTGTCCAGGCTGTTGCCCAGCTCCTGCACAGGGACGACACAGACAAACACGGTGTGTGTGTGTGTGAGATAGCTGGGCTAGGACAGACACACGGACACAGCCCTGGTCCTGCTCAGCCTAGCCCCAGCCCCAAGGGCACCGTAAGGGGGGGGGGGGGAGGGGGAAGGAGAGAAGAGAACAGAAGATGGCAGGTCGCCAGCCAGAGCCTGCTGCCCCTGCCCAACCCTGGCTACCCCCCACATCACCTAGACCCCTGGTGCCCCCCTCAGTTTGCCCCCATGTCTGGCTTTTCAGTGCCCAACCTCCCTCACCTGGACCCTCAGTGCCCACCCCCCATCACCACCCAGATCCTCAATGCCCACCCCACCTGGCTTCCCCCCAACCCCCCCACCATCTGGGCCTTCAGTGCCCACCCTTTGGCAGCCAGACCCTTGGTCCTGCTGCCACTTAACTCCAGCAACACAGAAGTCTGGGTCACCCCAAGCACCTGGATGTTCACTGTTTGCTTCCCACCCCCCTGCCCAACCCCTTCAGTTCCTGCCCTTCACCCCCCACCCTATGCCCAGCCCCAGCACCTTATCTGCCCTCCCCTCCGCCCAGCACTGCCCATCACTTGTCCCTCCTACCCCACCGATAGCAGCAGCAGGAGGGAACAGCGCACACCTTGACCGTGCGGATGTAATCCAGAGCGTTGGGGACCAGGGACTCCAGCTCGGGGAATCGCTTGGAGTATTTATCCCGGATGAATTTGTGGATGATGTCTGATGGGACACAAAGGGGGAGGGGAAGGGACGAGACCCCTGTTAGTAACTAGGGAGCAGACCTGGAAATCATCTGGGGGCCCTCTGTCTTCTGTCACAGAAGCCCCCAGACCACACTAGAGCAGCTGCGTGTTCCCAGCCAGGCCCTGTATGGCTGCACATAGACAAGAGCTGGGGATTACCCCACCTGGCTATTTCACAAACTCAATCTCACAGCCCTTAAAGAAGGGCAGAGCAGTTCCCATTTTCACAGATGGGGAAACTGAGGCACGGGGGGGGGAAATGGTCACCCAGCAGCCCAGCTAGGAATAAACCCAGCTCCCAAGTCTGCGGTGCTCTAACCACAAGGCCACACAACCTCCCTTTCCTTCTGAATTAACCCTTCTGCTTCCCCTTCTCTGCTCTCGCAAGCGGAAGGTCCCAAATCAGAAGCTTTGGTTACTCAGTCTGACTCAGAGCAAGGAGAGTCTGTTTGCCCGACTGTGTGCCAGGGACCTCCTCCAGCCACGGACATGGCAGAGAGCAGAGCTGTGTACGCCAGGAGCGCATCCCTGCTGGGGCGGGTGCTCTGTATGCTCACAGAAGGGGCCCCCGTGATCGTCTGATCGTCTGCACAAGGCAAGCCAGAGAACTTCCCTGACTTCGCCATGGAGAGCCTTGGGGGAGTACAAGCCAAAGGAGATGGAGCCTGTCCCTCGCACGGCACCTCCCGTACCCCCAAACACACTCTGCACCCCCACCCCACAAGCTTCTCTTTTAGCAATGCCCGCCACAAGGCGGGCCACTCACTCAGTTCATTCTCGATCTCCACCGTCAGATTGTTGGCATCGACGATGACTCGGTACTCCGGAGCCGCTTCCACCGGCCCCATCACTGCGGAGACAACGCACATAAGGATCTCCTTGGGGCTGCTAGGGGGTGCAGTGCTGCAGGGAGCAGGGTTCAGTATGGGGTGCTCTCCCCTAGGAGTCAGGGCTGGTCCCAATGCCCTGTATGGCAGTAAGGGGCGCTGTGCTGCAGGGAGCAAGGTGGGGGCTCAGTAGGGGGCGCTCTCCCCACACAGACAGTGCTGACCCCAGTGCTAGGAGGTGCTGGGACACTAGTGGTACCACCTTTGCAGTCAGAGCAGAGAGGTTAGCTTCGCTCCGGTACCTTCTGTGGCTTTCGACTGTTTGCTGATATACTCCTCAATCTTCACCATGATCTCCGCAAACTGCCAAGAGAAAACACAGCAGGCTCTTCTGTACTTGGAAAAGGTGAAGTGAGTGGGGGAAAGGGAGGCAGCAGGGGGTGCTCTCCCCTCTGAGTCAGGGCTGGCCCCAATGCCCCAGCATGGCATTAGAGAAAAGAGGCCCCATGTTTCATTCACCGCCCCCAAGCCAGCCAGCCAGCCTGTCCCCAACCTGGGGCCAGATTGGAGCCAGCACCCCTTAGAAGAGAGAGGCCCCATGCCCCACCCCCAAGCCAGCCAGTCCCTGCCCGGGGGTGGATGGGAACCAGTGCCCCCCTGGAGGGAAAAGGCCCCATCTCTCACCATCTTGCTGTCCCATAGCTTGGCGATGCTCTTGACGGAGTCGACGCTGAGGTCCAGCTGCATTTCCTCCTGCACATCCTCAATGGCCGGCTCATCTTCCTCATCTACAAAGTTCTCCTCCTCCTCCGCCGCCTCCTCCAGGTCGGCCAGCAGCTCGTCCGCCAGAGACATCCTTCAGGTCTGGGGGAGGGCAGGGAGCGGAGGTGAGCAGAGCCTGGAGCAGGGGAGGCTTCTCCACACACCCCACCCAGACACCTTCTGCTCTCGGGGTTACCCCACCCCACTGGCCACCTAACGACCCCACCCAGGGCCCCGGCAGGGCTGGAGTCAGGCCTCCTTTTGTGAGCCAACCTCTCCCCCTGCCCCCCAACCCCTCCTCCCTGCCTGCAACCCCATTGCCCCCCCATGGGCCCCACCTCCCCCAGCCTGCCCCCAACCCCTGCCCCACCTCTGCTCTCCCGTATCTGTGCCCCACTGCACCTCCACCCCCATCCAGCCCCCCTTCACTGTATCTGTGCCCCACTGCACTCCCACCCCTGCAACCCCACCCGCCTCCCTCCCCATGGGCCCCACCTCCCCCTGCCTGCCCCACCTCTCCTCCCCCGTATCTGTGCCCCACTGCACCTCCACCCCCATCCAGCCCCCCTTCACTGTATCTGTGCCCCACTGCACCCCCGCCTCCCTCCCCATGGGCCCCACCTCCCCCTTCCTGCCCCACCTCTCCTCCCCCGTATCTGTGCCCCTGTGCACCCCCACCCCCCCTTCACTGTATCTGTGCCCCACTGCACCCCTGCCCCCTACGACCCCCCCAGCCTCCCTCCCCATGGGCCCCACCTCCCTCTGCCTGCCCCACCTCTCCTCCCCCGCCCCCGCGCGCTGCCCGTTACCTGCTCGCGCCCCTCCCGCTCCGCGCGTCACGTCCCCGCTTCCGGCCCGCGCCGCTGGCGTCACCCCGGTCCCGTTAACGAGCCCGCCTCGCGCTACCTCCGCCCGCCCCCTTCGTGGCGTCATCAGCGCGCGTCCGGCTTGGCCCCGCCCCCCTGCGGGACGGGACGTCGCCCGCAGGCAGAAGTCGGAGAACGGGGCCCGGGGGGAAGGTGCGGGGGGGGGGATCCCCGTGGGCGGGGGGGAGCGAAGCGAGGGGGGGATCCCCGTGAGCGGGGGGGGGGCGGCGAAGCGAGGAAGGGGGATCCCCGTGGGCGGGGGGGGGCGAAGCGAGGGGGGGATCCCCGTGGGCGGGGGGCGGCGAAGCGAGGAGGGGGGATCCCCGTGGGCGGGGGAGGGGGCGGCGAAGCGAGGAAGGGGGATCCCCGTGGGCGGGGGGGGCGAAGCGAGGAAGGGGGATCCCCGTGGGCGGGGGAGGGGGCGGCGAAGCGAGGAAGGGGGATCCCCGTGAGCGGGGGGGAGCGAAGCGAGGGGGGGATCCCCGTGGGCGGGGGGGGGCGAAGCGAGGAAGGGGGATCCCCGTGGGCGGGGGGGGGCGAAGCGAGAGGGGGATCCCCGTGAGCGGGGGGGGGGCGGCGAAGCGAGGAAGGGGGATCCCCGTGAGCGGGGGGGGGGCGGCGAAGCGAGGAAGGGGGATCCCCGTGGGCGGGGGGGGGCGGCGAAGCGAGGAGGGGGGATCCCCGTGGGCGGGGGAGGGGGCGGCGAAGCGAGGAAGGGGGATCCCCGTGGGCGGGGGCGGCGAAGCGAGGAAGGGGGATCCCCGTGGGCGGGGGGGGGGCGAAGCGAGGGGGGATCCCCGTGGGCGGGGGGGGGCGGCGAAGCGAGGAGGAGGGATCCCCGTGGGCGGGGGGGGGTATTGGCAGCAGGAGGGGTCAGTCCCTGTAAGGGGGGTCATGTCCCTGGTGGGGGGTGTTAGCAGAAGGGGAAGATGGGTCCGTGTAAGGGGGATGGGTCCCCAGTGGGGGGTGTTAACAGCAGAGAAGTGTGTGTGGTGGGGGGGTCGCAGCTTAGTGCTTGGTGGGGGAGACCCCGTTTTCCCCATTTTCCTGCCCCCGTCTCATCACTGCCCTCATCCCCCTGCAGCGCCATGGCCGGGGTGGGCTTCGAGGAGTTCTCGGTGCCCCCGGGCTCGGAGTTGGCGCTGCCCCCGCTCTTCGGGGGGAACATCCTGGAGAGCGAGCTGGAGACGGAGGTGGAGTTCGTGGACGGGGGGCTGAGCGGGGACAACCTGCAGGACGAGGAGGAGGAGGAGAGCCAGCAGCGGCAGCGCGAGCTGGGCCGCCGGAAGATTCAGGCCCTGGCCCGGCGCTGCAAGGAGATCGAGCAGGTGGGGAGGGGGCGCTGCGGGGGCTGGGGACCAAAGCTGGCCCCACCCTCTGAGCCACTCCCCCCGCCACTGGCCACAGCCTGGCTCCGCCCCCTGAGCCACTCCCTCCATTGACCATGGCCTGGCTGTGCCCCCTAACTCACTCCCTCCATTGGCCGCTGCCTGGCCGTGCTCTGTAAACCAGCCGCCCTGGTCCATAGTGCCCCAAGCCATGGCCCAGCCCTTCTACCTAAGTCATCACCCCACACGTGCCCAGCCCCATCCCACCCCACTTCCTTCTCAACCACCAGTCCCTGCCCCACCAACCCAGGGTACCCACTGTCCCCCTTCAGTGGGCCTTGGGCCCTGCCCCCTCACCTGCCCCACCCCCACCATTCCGCTGCAGACGCTCGTGTGCTGCATCTGGCCAGCCAGTCGGCGCTCACCGGCCCTGATTACACCCCAGAGTGCCCCCTGACGCATCCCCAATCCCAGCTGCGCTGCCCTCTCCTGGCCAGAAACACTCCCTCCACTATTCCTTTAAGGAAATAACATACACCAGCTCACGGTGCTAAGTGAAGTTACCAGATGCTTTATCTTATGCACCCTGGAGTAGATGAAACAAGTTTATTAACTATGAGGAGAGAGAGATTTGAAGGGATCAAAATGCTCTCTAGTGCCTGCTTCAGCTAGGTTAGATTCAAAGCAAAGTTTCTCCCCGTGTGCTTCCAGCTGACCGAATTCTGTAGGCCAAGACCCCCACTGCCGAATGCAGGGCTGGTTTCTTTGTCCTCTCAGGTGCGGCGAATGCGATGGGCAGGGAGAGAGGGAGCTCCCATGGGGTCTTTGTCCCTCCTTTGGATAGTGTCAGCCCCCATTTGACAAACCTTTCCAGCTGAGAGCCGAGGGGGCTGGTGGAGGAAGTAGACCTCACATTGTTTCTTTGCTAAGGCCATGTTTACGCTACACAATCACGTTGGCATGCGGTCGCTGTGGTTATTCAATTGTTTGGGGGCACGCACACTTGGTGCCTCGGGGTGTGTTGATTGTACCGGCAGCGTGGGATGGCTCCTGAAAGTCAGCGGTCGACAGAAATGTCACGGCGTCTGTGCCGATGCTGCATCTACCTAACTACGTCGTGCAGGACTGTCAGCCGCTCGGGGAGGCGGCGCTACCAAACCGGTGCAGACACGCGCTTACACACCCCTGAGCGATGTAGTTATACTGATATAGGTCTGTAGTGTAGACCCGGCCTTTGTCTCTGCTCCCCTTTCTTGCCCAAGACTGGCTGCTTGCTCGGTGCTGACCCATCGGCTTCGTTGCCACCGGGCTGGGCCTCCCTTGTCTTTGAGAAACCAGCCTAGCCACTCCCCAGACTTAGCTGGGAAATGCGTCCGTCGGGATCTCAGCTCGTTACACGTAATGCTGCTAGGTGCCTTTTGCCATGATATCACTGCTTCGCAAGCAGACAGTCTGCAGCTCCCCAGCCATGCCTTGTACCAAGCTTATTGCACTAGGGTGGAGGGCAGTGACATGCCAGCCTCAGGGGTTCAGGAGCCAAATTAGTGATCTCCAGAGCTGAAAGAACCACAAGTGTGTGAATTCCTTGTTCCACTCACTGTACGACGGTATGTTTTATCGATAATTCCCACAGCAAAGTTAATAACTTAGGGCAAGAATCAGGGGGTAGCCGTGTTAGTCTGTATCCACAGAAACGAGGAGTCCGGTAGCACCTTAAAGACTAACAGATTTATTTGGGCATAAGCTTCGTGGGTAAAAAACCCACTTTGTCAGATGCATACTTCTGAAGAACTTAGGGCACGTTAATCACTGGTTAACAACACAGCGAAAGCAGCCTGGTTAACCAGTCTCCGTTCGGAACCATTCCTTACATCCCTGTTTTCATCTCATGCTGCAAAGGAGACACACTAAAGCAGCTCTCAAGCTTTGGTCTGAGTCTCACAGGTGTGGGGTGTGAACACAGGGGTGCACTGCGGAACACTCAACCCCTGGACCCCCCACAGGACGCATCTAATGCAGGGGACGACCCCTTGGCTTGGGCAGAGGCGGGAGGTGCTGGGGGAGAAGGCTCCAGCCTGGGTGAGTTACCGGCCTGATGCGTCTGTTTCCCTGGCTCCAGGTCAACGAGAGGGTGTTGAACCGACTCCACCACGTGCAGAAGATCACACGGCGGCTCAAGCAGGAGAGGAGGTAAGAACTCCGGGACAGGAGCTGGGCCCAGCGCCACAGCCTCAGCAACTCCCTGTCCAGGGAGCACCCAGCCCAGTGGGGCCCTGATCTCACTGACATTGTGTCTGGGCAGCACCCAGCCCGACGGGGTCCCAGTTTCGGTGACTGTGTGGCCAGGCAGCGCCTGGCATGATGGGAGCCTAATCTCAGTGAGTCTGGGAAGTGCCCGGTGCGACGGGGCCGCGATCTCTGTGAGTCTGGGTCTGGGCAGCGCCCATCCCCAAGGGGCCCTGATGTCAGAATGTGGCTCTCTTTGTCCCCCCTACAGATTCCTTATGAGGGTCCTGGATTCCTATGGGGATGACTATAGACAGAGCCAGCTCACCATTGTCCTAGAGGTAGGAGCCCCTCTCCCCACTGGGGGGTCCCTCCCTGGAGTGGGGCAGATTCTGTTTTGGAGCTGTCAAGAGAATTCAGCCCTTTACTGTGGCCCTGCTCGACTCCGGAGAGCCCTGGGTGGGAGCCCACTGAATGGCTCTGTTCCTCCTCTGTCCCCCCCCCATCCCCAGGATGAAGGCAGCCCCAGCACAGAAGCCCCCACCCCAGGAAATACTGAGAACGAACCTCCAGAGAAGGAGACCCCCCGGCGCTTCCCTGGCCCCCCACCAGCTGGTCCAGAGCCCAAGAGCCCATCCCAGGCGGAGACCCCCACGGGGAAGAAGCGTCGCCGGCATGGGCGTGAGGACAAGGAGCAGAGGGGCAGGCGGCTGGCCCCTGCCCTCCTCCCCATGGATGACTTCCCTGCACAGGTACCGGTCACTCCCCTTGCTCCTGGGTGGTAGCTAGATGGGGCTGATGTGGGTGAGGGGCAGGATACTAGGCTAGATGGGCCCATGGGGCTGATGTGGGTGAGGGGCAGGATACCAGGCTAGATGGGCTCAGGGGTCTGACCCTTTTCTTCCCCCCTCCAGCTCAAAGAAGAGGACGAGTTCCCCTGTGACCAGGACACCGTCAGTTGGCCCCAGCCCCGAGATAAACTCATCCATTACCCCAAGTTCTCCAGCCCTGGGGCCTGCGCTGATTTCGACTGAACCCTTCTGAAACTGACCAGGCCCCTGGCTCCAGCCCTCAAGGGGTTAAACCAGGAGGGGTGCGGTCCCTCCCTGTGGACTGGGGGAGGTTAACCCCCTGTACACCAGGCCCCTGTGCTGTGGGACCGACAGCTAAGTGGGGACAGGGTAGGAAGCCTCCAGCCAGCTGGGAGAAGGAGATTTCCCAGGGTGGGTAAAACTCCTGCTGGAATCTTTCAGGGTTAAAAGCCCCGCAGATCTCATGATGAGGAAATAGAGACGTTGGTCTGGGCCAAAGCGCACAAACACTGAGTGAACTCTGCTATACTGAGTTAGAGCAAGGGGTCGGGATGTCTGGGTTCTGTCTGGGGGGGCAGTGGGGTTTAGTGGTTAGAGCAGGGAGGGCTGGGATATAGGATAGTTGAGTTCCCTCCCTGACTCCGGGAGGGGAGTGGGGTCTAGTCTTTGTTTGCTGTTTGCACAGCCCCCTGGTCCCTGCGTTGATGGGACCATCGTTGCTACCCCCCTAATGAATAATAAATGCAGTCTGGGACGCCTGTGTTCTAGTCCCTGATTCTCTACTGGGCCCCCTGGCCTGTGTCTCCCCCATGTCTCCCCTCACACTGCGTGATCTGTGGGTAGGTGGAGCGAGTAAGCACTGGGACAGGGCACTGCCTCTCCCCCCAGGTGTAGATGGTCCCCTTGGTCAGTGCAATGAAACTGTGCATGCAAGTATGCAATTCCCATGTTCTCCTGTAGAGGGCAGCAGCTGTGCACGCTCCAGGTCTCCCCCTGGGGCAGGGGCAGGGACACACACAGAGCCAGCAGGGCTCCATCCCTCCAGTAGGGGGCACCAGCGACACTAACACAGAGGCAGCATAGCCCTGTCCCTCCTGCCGGGGGTGCCAGCAACACACTAACAGCCAGCAGGGGGCACCAATGTCACTATCTCACAGAGCCAGCAGGGCTCCATCCTGCCAGTAGGGGGCACCAGGGACAGATTAACACACACCCAGGCTGGTTCCTTAAGTCAAAACCTTTATTACATCCATGGGGGGAGGCGGAGAGAACCACACCCCCCTGTAGCCAGCAGGGGGCAGTGCGCTGACCCAGCCCAGGGGGAAGGCTCCCTCTGCAGCCAGCACGTCAGGGCCCCGGCCATGTCACAGCTTCTTCAGCCAGTCCAAGCTGGGCCCCTCCTTATCACAGGGGTGGGAGGGGATGTTGGGCATCTTGCCGTCATCTCGCACGGGCACTAGAGAGAGGTGGAGGCGGCTTAGGGGGAGGGGGCTCTCCCCAGGGGACAGTGCAGAGGTGAAGGGGTTAAAGCCACCCCTACACTGAGTCAGCTGGGGCTCACCCCCCTCCCTCAGGGGTCAGCACCCCATGGCCATCAGCCTAGCTGCTACCCGCTGCCTAAGGTGCACTGTGATGCTGCCATGAGGATTGGCCAGGGGAACCAACCAGCTGAGACTTGATCCAGCTGCTTGGTGTGGGGAAGAGAGGCCCACAGTAGGGGGCGCTCTCCCCTGGCAGTCAGTGCTAGCCCCATTGCCCCGGGGCAGCGCTAGGGGGCGCTGTAGGGAGTGGGTTGGGGCACAATCCCCTGGCAGTCAGTGCATTGCCCCAGGGCAGTGCTTGGGGGCGCTGTGCTGCAGGGAGTGGGATGGGGCGTTCTCCCCTGGCAGTCAGTGCATTGCCCCATTGCTCCAGGGCAGCGCTAGGGGGCGCTGTGCCGCAGGGAGTGGGATGGGGCGTTCTCCCCTGGCAGTCAGTGCATTGCCCCATTGCTCCAGGGCAGCGCTAGGGGGCGCTGTGCCGCAGGGAGTGGGATGGGGCGTTCTCCCCTGGCAGTCAGTGCATTGCCCCATTGCTCCAGGGCAGCGCTAGGGGGCGCTGTGCCGCAGGGAGTGGGGAGGGTCAGCAGGGGGCGCTCTCCCCTGGCAGTCAGGGCTAGGCCTGATGCCCCAGTGCAGCGCCTGGCACCTCTCTCTCAGCTAGGCCCCGCGGGGGGCGGCATGGCCAGGAGCCCTCACCTGGGTAGACGTAGGGCGTCGCTCGGTTGATCATGCCGGAGAACTTCGTGTAGGGGCTGAGCAGGGGCGCCACCGTGGCTGCAGGCAGAGAGACACGGACAGCGTCAGCGCAGCCCCACGGATGCCAAGGCGCGCAGGGGCTCAGTAGGGGGCGCTGGGCTCAGCGTGTGGGGCTCGGCGGGGGGCGCTCTCCCCTGGCAGTCAGTGCCAGCCCCCTTGCAGCACTAGGGGGCGCTGTGTAAGAGCGGGGCAGGGGGCTCCCCCCGTCCGAGGCATGGGGGCGACTCACCCAGGATGCCGATGGCGAAGGAGACGGTGATGACGGGTTCCTTGGCCCAGATGTCCTTCAGGAAGGCGCCGATCTCTGGGGGGAGGGGAGGAGAGCGGAGCATGAAGGGTTAATGTCCCCCCCAGCACAGATCCCCCCTCCCTCCCAGCTGGGGCAGCCCACCCCCCAAACCAGATCCCTCTCCCGCCCCGCTGGGGCAGCCTCCCCCACCGCAGATCCCCCCCCCGCTGGGGCAGCCCCCCCCACCGCAGATCCCCCCCCGCTGGGGCAGCCCCCTCCACCGCAGATCCCCTTTCCCTCCGCTGGGGCAGCCCCCCCCCCACCGCAGATCCCCTTTCCCTCCGCTGGGGCAGCCCCCCCCCACCGCAAATCCCCCTCCCCCCCCACTGGGGCAGCCCCCCCCACCGCAAATCCCCCTCCCCCCCCACTGGGGCAGCCCCCCCCACCGCAGATCCCCCCCCCCGCTGGGGCAGCCCCCTCCACCGCAGATCCCCTTTCCCTCCGCTGGGGCAGCCCCCTCCACCGCAGATCCCCCCCAGCTGGGGCAGCCCCCCGACGCAGATCCCCCTTCCCCCCCGCTGGGGCAGCCCCCTCCACCGCAAATCCCCCTTCCCCCCCGCTGGGGCAGCCCCCCCAACGCAGATCCCCCTCCCTCCCCCGCTGGGGCAGCCCCCCCAGCACAGATCCCCCCTCCCCCCCCCGGGGCACCCCCTGAAGGAGACGCTCACTGCTCAACGCCGCCATCTTCGCTCCCGCCGCACAGGAAGGAAACCGCGGGCCGGGCCGGGCCGGGCAGCCTGGGACTTGTAGTGCGGGGCCGCTGGCCCCGCCCGCCCCCGGGGAGAGAACCCAGGAGTCCTGGCTCCCAGCCCTCCCCCCACCTCCGTAACCGCTAGCCCTGGCTCTGGGACGGGAGCCAGGACTCCTGGGTTCTCCCCCCCACCCCAAAACCTGAACCCCAATAACAGCTCTTGGGGGCATCTGCGCTCCAGACTCCGATTTGAGGGGTGGGGCATGGGGCGGGGGAGGGGGAGCTGAGGCAGTCCTGAGGCCCCCGTCCCCGGTGGGATGGGGGGGCTGGAAGTGTGGGGGGGCTGAGAGGGTCCCAGAAACCCCCAGACCCCACAGCAGAGGCAGCTGAGTGCCCCTGCCAGCCACCCCATCGCCCCACACCACAGAGGGAACCCCCAGGGGACAGCCCCCCCATCACACATCTGCTTCCTCTGAGTCACCAGGGACTTTCGGGAGGGAGAGAGCGCCCAGCACATGGCTCGCCTGGGCGTGATGAACCGCGCTGGGGTGGCCAGGCTCCCTGCCCAGCAGCCTCAGTCCCCAGCACTTGGGAAGTGGGCACAGGACTCCTGGGTTCCCTTCCTGGCTCTGGGGTGGAGATGGCCCCTCTACCACTCTAACCTCCCAGGGCCAGGGAGAGAACCCAGGTGTCCTGGCTCCCAGCCCTCCCTGCTCTAACCACTAGACACCACTCCCCTCCCAGAGCTGGCTGGGTGGCAGGGCGAGTGCAAGGTAGCCTAAGGCTGGTCTTGGTAAGGCATAGCACTGCAGCTCAGGACACCTGGGTCCAATTCCTGGCTCTACCGCTCCTGCTCCCATGCTATGTGGTCTTGGGCAAATCACGGAATCGCTCTGTGCCTCAGTTTCCCCATCTGTGAAATGGGGAGAACAGTCCTTCCTTTGTCTATTTACCTGTGAGCTCTAGGGAGTGTTGCTCACTTTGTGTCCAGTGCCCAGCACGGCAGGGCCTGATCTTGGTCAGGGGAAGGGGGGGCCTGTCTGCAGCACCCGGTGCCATGGGACCCCTCATCTCAGTCCGGGGGGGGGGAGATCTGTGTGTGTGTGGGGTGTCTGTGCAGCACATGGCGTGACGTCCTGAGCTCAGCGTGTGTGTGTGTGGGGGGGGGGTCCGTCTGTGCAGCGCCTGGCGCGACGGGGCCCCCCCGAGGTTGGTTGGCACTACCGTAATACATGTAGCAGAGGTGCAGGCCCCCTACCCCCCGCAGCGTTTGGGCCCCCATCGGAATCGGAAGTGGAGATTTTCCATTGTGGCCAGTGGCTCATTTCCTAGAGCTGGGTTTCTCCCAGTGCCTCCATCCCAGCCCCGCCACTTCCCCATCGCTGGCCGCGCGGCTGCACACCATGGCCGTGACTCTGCCAGTCCTGCTCCTGACGGTCGGTGAGTGTCGCTGCCCGCCCCACAGCTGAAAGGGGGCTAGAGCAGGGGGGCTGGGAGCCAGGACTCCTGGGTTCTCTCCCTGGCTTTAGGAGAGGAGTGGGGTCTAGTGGTTGGGGGCTGGGAGCCAGGACTCCTGGGTTCTATTTCTGTCAGAGCAGATGAGGACTGTACAGGCCATCAAGAAGGGGGTCACCCTGGGGCCCATGGAGACCCCTCGGTGAGGTGGGGCAATGCAGGGCAGGGGCTCTAGGGGAGAGGGCAGGGTAAGGTGCTAGCTGTGACGGGTAGAGCCAGAAGAGGGGCTGTGTGTATGGAGGGCTCAGGTAGGGTGGGGGGCAAAGGGAGGAGGGAAGGAGGGTTGTTTGGGGGTCACCCAGAGGCCTCCCCCCCCCACTCTGTGTCTCCAGCTCTTCCGAAGCCGTCCCTCGTCTGGGACCGGGCCACAGGTGCCGAGGCGGGGATCAGGCTGCGCTGCTCTGTCCCGGGGCCGCTCGGGGCCGGCTGGTTCACCCTGCACCGGGACGGCACACTGGGCCCTGTGGCCAAGGAGCGGGCCCCAGCGCAGGGCTCAGAGGTCACGTTCCTGCTGCCCAGCGTTGGCCCTGGCGAGCGGTACCGCTGCGGCTACTGGAACCGGGATGCGGCCGGGGGGCGGGTGGAGTCCCCGCTCAGCGACCCCGCTAACGTCACCAGCGGTGAGTCCTGAGGGTCTGGTCCCAGGGGCAGGGAGTGGGCGGGATGCCAGAAGATGGACCCAGGGGTCGGATCCGCGGGGCAGGAGGGGGCGGGATGCCGGGGTAGGTGGGCCCATGGGTCTGATCCTGGGGGAAGGGAGGAGACGGGATACCGGGGTAGATGGGCCCGTGGGTCTAAGCCAGGTGGGAGGATACTGGGCTCTCCCAGTTCCCTCCCCCCCACAGTCCCCACCCCAGCTCGGGGTACCCAATACCCCACCCCAACGCTCTGCTTCCCTTGTGCCCGGTCCAGATCGCTACCCCAAGCCATCCATCGCCGTCAGCCCCGGCGCGGAGGTCTCGGCCGGCCAGACCTGGACGATCCGGTGCTGGGCTCCGTATGCGGGGATGAGCTTCGTGCTGTACCGGGCACGGGAGTTCTGGACTGAGCGGGTGCCTCGCGGAGACCCCCCCACGGCCGAGTTCCACCTGGGGAACGCCGGCACCGCCAACGCGGGGAGATACACCTGCTACTATCATACCACCAGCGAGCCCTTCGCCTGGTCCAACGCCAGCAACCCCCTGGAGCTCAGCGTCATAGGTGGGGGGAAAGGGGCACGGGGCCTCTCCCCTCGAGGGAGCGCCGGCTCCCATCCGGCCCCAGGGCTGGGACTGGCTGGCTCAGGGGGTGGGGAATGGGGCTCGGGGCCTCTCCCCTCTAGGGCACGATTTTTTCAGCTCATTTTGTATAGATGTGAATGTCTATGGGATGGATGTGGGAATAGAGGGAGGGTGTGGCGGGATGGATGGGGGGATGAGAGGTAGAGGGAAGGTGTGGGGATAGAGGTAGAGTCTGGGGAGATGGATGGATGGGGGATAGAGTGAGGGTGTGTGGGATGGAGGGAGGGTGTGGGGGGATGGATGGGGAGATGGGAGATAGAGGGAGGGTGTGAGGGGATGAGGGATGGATGGGGGTATGGGGGATAGAGGTAGGATCTGGGGGGATGGATGGATTGGGGGATAGAGGGAGGGTGTGGGGGGATGGAGAGACGGGGGATAGAGGAAGGGTGTGGGGGATGGATGGATGGGGAGATAGGGGATGGAGGAAGGGTGTGGGGGGATGGATGGGGAGACGGGGGATAGAGGGAGGGTGCAAGGGATGGATGGAGGGATGGCAGGATAGAGGAAGGGTGTGGGGGGATGGGGGGATGGATGGCAGGGTGGTGACTGAGTTCCTGGGGGGCCACACTGAGATTGCTCAATCAGGGCAACTTGCAAAGAATGCAGCAGACAGGCCCCCAAAGCTGGTGGTTATTCAACTACTTTGATTCACCCAGAGCTTCTCCAACACCTTCCTGGTTACCCAGATGCCAAAACAGAGCTCCCTTAAAGCCACCCAGCCTTGGGCTCCCACTCACGTATGATGAGGATGACTGAAAATCTTGTTCCTCATATAAAAAGTTCTACCGATACCAAAGGATGGGACACATCAGCCCCAGGTCTCTGAATATCTCAGCTCTTACCCAGATATACGCTCACAGCCAATTCCTGTTAACTAAACTCAAACTTACTAAAAAAGAAAAGAGAGAGCGAGCGAGTGCATGGGTTCAAAGATCGGTATCCGTACAGACCCAAATACAGTTCTTAGGTCAGGTTCATAGCAGAGATGTGAGCTTTAGAGTCACAAAACGTTCTTTTGGAATTAGTCCGTTGGTTCAGTCCAATGCCCGGGTGCCCCAGACTGGAGCTGGAGACCCCAGCCTGGCGGCTCGAACTTCCCCTGATGAAGCTTAAGCAGATCTGAGACGACAGGATCAGGGCCCACAAGTCCTTTCCTAGCTCTCTGGGAGCCTCTTAGCGGCCTGCAGTCCTTGGGGAAGTATGGTGGCTTTGAAGTAGAATCACCTGTTTTCTATGTAGATGTCCTGGACTCAGTAGACCCAGGTCACTAGGTGCATTCAGCAGTATAAGGTAATTATCCCTAAAGCGGTTCCTAGATGATCTATTACGAGTTTCAAAGAGAAATATAGACAAGGACATTTTTACAGCCAAGTTCCATCTAAATGTTAATATTTCCGTTTGCTCTTTGAATCAGTAGAGCATAGAGATGGACAGGAACCGGCTGGTTACACTGCTGTCACGGAGTCCCTGGGCGATGCTCTGGAACTGCTCCCCATGAAGCCAGGCAGGACTCTGGGGAGTCTCCTCTCTGGGAGCAGCCTGTCTGCAGGACACACAGCTCACCCGGCTCCACCTTCCTGGGTCTGACCTCGGAGCATTCAGCCTCCTCTGCCCCTCCGTGCGCTTCCCACAGCGAGTCCGCTCAGGCGGGGTCCTGGGGAAGCCAGAGGGTGCTGCCCCCCAACTCTGCAGTCAGACGTGACTCTCAGCCAGCCAGTAAAACAGAAGGTTTATTAGACGACAGGGACATGGTCTAACACAGAGCTTGTAGGTGCAGAGAACAGGACCCCTCAGCTGGGTCCATTTTGGGGGGCAGTGAGCCAGACAACCCCGTCTGCACTTCACTCCATGTCCCGGCCAGCCCCAAACTGAAACACTCTCCACCGCCCCCACCGCCCCCCCCGGGCTTTGTCCTTTTCCCGGGCTAGGGGGTCACCGGATTCCTTTGTTCTCCAACCCTTTAGGTCTCACCTTGCAGGGGGGAAGGGCCCAGGCCATCAGGTGCCAGGAAACAGGGTGTCGGCCATTCTCTGTGTCCAGACCCCTGCACACACCTGCCCTCTAGGGCTCTGCAAGGATCATACACCCTTACCCCACTACCCAGATACTTAAGAACTGCCTAGGGGAAACTGAGGCACCCCCACACCATTAAGAACAGTCCTGCTTCGTCACAGCTGCTAACCCCTAACAAGATAGAGGCCAGTGGTTCTCAACCTATTGACCACGGTGGGCTGCAATGTGTTATGTGCACAGGTGCCGATTTTCCAAAGTGCTGAGGGGTCTTCGACCCCCAGCTCTGCGACAGGCCCTGCCCCCACTCCACCCCTGCCTCTTCCTGCCCCCTCTCCACTCCCGCCCCACCTCTTCCCGGCCAGTTCTTCCCCCTCCCCCGAGCATGGTGCGTCCTCGCTCTTCCCCCCCCCAAGCCTCCTGCATGCCGAGAAACAGCTGATGGCAGCAGGTGGGAGGCGCGGGGAGGGAAGGGGAGATGCTGATCCGCAGGGCTGGAGGCGCTGGGGTGGTGGTGTTGGGGAGCACTGGTCCCTCTAAGCTGGGCGCGCACACAGATCCTAAACCCCACGCACACGGCGAAACACCGCGCGCCCAACAACTGGCAGAGAAGCAATTTTTTGCACGCCCGGCCCGTCAAAAACCAGAGGGGACATTGGTGGGGAGCTGATGGGGGGCTGCCGGTGGGTGCTCCGTACCCCCCACTTTTCCCCGCCGTGGGTGCTCCAGCCCCGGAGCTGTGTGCTGATTGGGCTGCAAGTGGGCCATGGACAGCAGGGTGAGAACCGCTGCTCTGGGAAACCGTAGCCAAAGACACTCACTAGCTTCTTCTAACTCTCTGACAAGGCCACGTTTCGAAGCTCTAGTGTATCTCACGTGGAATGGCCCCAATCCCCATTGACATTGGCACTAATACGTCCCTAAAGGCTGAACTTGGGTCATGTAGCCTGCTAGGTGCTTAGCCCTTTCTGGCTCCGTGTCACGGGGGGGAGGTATGGGGACGGCTGGAGGTCTATGGCAGCGGCTGGCTGGCGGTGTATGGGGGCGGCTGGATGGACGGAGAGCCATGTGTGGGGATGGAAGGGTGGAAGGAGGGATGGCTGGAGGGTTCATGGAGGGATGGAGGGGTGGGTGGTTGTCTGTATGGATGGATGGAGGAAGGGATGGATGGAGGGGTGTGTCTGGGCAGGGATGGAGGAATGGGGGACGGATGAAAGGGAGTGTCTGGGGAGGGAGGAAGGGAAGGATGGAAGGGTGTGTATGGGGAGGGATGGGAGGATTGAGGGAGGAAGGGATGGAGGAATGGGGGAGAGATGGAGGGGTGTGTCTGGGGAGGGAGGGATGGATGGAGGGGTGTCTATGGGGAGGGATGGATAGAGGTGTTGTAGGGCTGGTGGGTAATGCACCCCAGTGCATTGTGGGGTGGTGCCATAGGGTCCGTGGGTGGAAGCGCCCCCTGCAGGCCGACGACCCTGCCCCGGCACGGGTACAACCGGGGCCATGCGGGGCCGGAGCAGCATCTCACGGGGGCTCTTCGCTCTTCCAGACGTTCCCAGCGCCCGGGAGAGGTTCGTGGACGTGGCCGGGAAGCTCCGGGTGAATTGCTCTGTCCCCGATGCCCCGGGTGGCTGGTTCTTCCTGTACCGAGACGGGGATCCCGAGCCCTTGGCCTGGATCACAGCCGATGGGGACAATGGGCCGGCCAGCTTCAATCTCCCGGAGGAGCAGGCCCTGGGCCCCGGCGGGGTCTTCAGCTGCCGCTACGGGCCGGAGGAACCGGGCCCCCATTTCAACCTGGATCTCAATGACACGGAGGTGCAGACCCAAGGTGAGTGCGCGGCCGGGGGCATCCAGCAGTTCAAGGGTTAATCAGTCTGGTCATATGTGCGCTGGGCTAAGTTGGGGGGAAGTGGGGCGCTGGATGTGGACTGGCTACAGTCCTGCCTGGGAACTGGCCAGGGACCATGGGGTCTGGGCATGGATGGACAGATGGAGAAGGTGTGTGGGGATGGGTGGATGGATGGAGGGGTGTGGGGGGAGAGAGGGGTGAGTACGCGGACGGATGGATAGAGGGTTGGGGGGATGGATGGAGGAGTGTGTACACGGAGGGATGGGGGATGGATGGATGGAGGGGTGTGTTTGGGGAGCGATGGAGGGATAGAGGAGTGTGTATGGGGATATATGGATGGAGGGTTGGGGGGATGGATGGAGAGGTGTATACACGGAGGGATGGATGGATGGAGGGGTGTGTATGGGAGGGATGGATGGAGGGTTGGGGGGATGGATGGATGGATGGATGGAGGAGTGTGTACGCGGAGGGATGGATAGACGGAGAGGTGTGTATGGGCATGGATGGAGGGATAGAGGGGTGTGTACGTGGAGGGATGGATGGATGGATGGAGGGATGTATGGACGGAGGGGTGTGTATGGGGATGTATGGATGGAGGGTTGGGGGCAGATGGACGGACGGGTGTGTATGGGGAGGGATGGAGGGATAGAGGGGTGTGTACGCGGAGAGATGGATGGAGGTTTGGGGGGGATGGATGGAGGGGTGTGTATGCGGAGGGATGGACGGGGGATGGATGGATGGAGAGGTGTGTATGGGCATGGACAGAGGGATAGAGGGGTGTGTACGCAGAGGGATGGATGGATGGAGGGATGTATGGACGGAGGGGTGTGTATGGGGAGGGATGGAGGGATAGAGGGGTGTGTACGCAGAGGGATGGAGGGTTGTGGGGGAGGGATGGACGGATGGGTGAGCATTTCGAGCTCTGGGAGGAGTGTGGGGTCCAGCGGTTAGAGCCCAGGGGTGGGGATCAGGACTTCTGGGTTCTCTCCTCTCACGGCGGGGGCGGGAGCAGTGTGGGTGGATTTTCTCCCCCTTCTCCCCATAAGCCGTTAGCTGCGAGGGCCGATCTCTAGCCGTGTATTTTTTTTCCATTGTCTCCTTCCTGCCCCCCCACAGGCTCGTGCTCTGGGGGCACCAACTACAGCCAGACCAATGCACTGCGGCTGGGCCTGGGGGCCGCCGTCCTGCTGCTGGCTCTGCTCTTTGTAGCCCAGGCCTGCTGGGAGGAGAGACACCTGCAAGGCTGAGGCCAGTGAGTTGGTCCTGGGGGGGGAGGTGGGGACGAGGCCATGCTGGAGATTCCTGAATCCCAGCCCCCCTCCCCCTCTTTAACCACTAGTCCCCACTCCCCTCCCAGAATTGGGGAGAGAACCAAGGAGTCCTGGCTCCTAGCCCCCCTCTGCTCTAACCACTAAACCCCACTGCCTGCCCAGAGCCGGGGAGAGAACCCAGGAGTCCTGACAGGTGCCTGCGCCCCCTCCCCAGCACAACCACCTTGATTTCCCGCTACAGCCCAGCTCTCAGGGGGGATTTGGGGTGAAGTTGCCCCCTCCCCCTAGTCTGTTTCACACTTGACACTCTCCTGCGTCTCCCCACACTCAGGGGGAGGGCTGGGGTTTGGGGTGGGAGGAGCGGGACTGAGACCCCATCTGTCCCAGGGGGGCTGGGGAGGCCCCTCTGTCCGGGAAGGGGGGTCTCAGGAGTGCAGCTAACGGGGTTCTCTCTCCCCTCACAGGCCGTCACGGGCTCGCAGGCAACTAAGGGAAGGAATAGGCCCCCCCACTCCATGCAGCCCCCTCTGCTGGGATTCACCCCCCCACTCCACCTCGCCCCCCGCCTGGTCTATCCCACCCCATCCATTCCAACCCCCTAACCCCCACCTGCCAACCACCCCTTCATCCTGTCCAACCCAGTCCTCTCTGTTCCCCCTCCCCCATTAGCCCCCCCCAACATCCTCTTCACCCTGGGCTATCTCAGCCCCTCCCACCAGCTCCCCGCTCTGCCCCCATCCCAGCCGATGGCCGCCCCAGATTCCAGGGTGGGTCCCCCATCGCCCTGGCAAAGGGAGAGCGGACGTTTCGGAGCGGGGGCAGCCCTGGGGGAGCCCGCCTGGTCCCTGGAATGGTCGGTCAAGCCCCCCCACAAGGCGGGCAGGGGAGCTGCTGGCGGGAGGGGGCTGAGGGATGGTACCACACGTCGCCCCCCTCTGGAGCCGCGAGCGCTGGGCTTCACCGCTGCCCGGCACCTCCTGTATTTATACAGCCCTGCCCTGGTTATACGGACCAGGGACCGGGCCTCAATAAAGAAAGTGTGATGCCCCCCCCAGGGGGTGTGTGTCTGGTGATTGGCAGCTTGTGTCTCCCCGACCCCTTCCTCCCTCACACCCTGTTATTACCACACTACCAGTGTTAGTGCAAAGGGCCGCCACTGGGACAGAGTAAGTGTCCCCATCGTGCTGGGCGTTGCACAGACCCCCCCACTAACTAAGATTGGCGGCCCTGTCACACCGGGCATCCAGGCTGGGCTTTAATGCGGGTGTCAAAGGGCTAACAAAAGAGGGTAGTTGACTTAAAGTGTCCACCCATTGCAATGGAATCGCCCCGGACACGGCGATAAACCAGTGGTGGAGGGGCCCTAACCGTCCGTCCCCTGGGCGCAGATGGTCCCTCAAGGACGGGCGAGCAGGAGCGGGGAAACGCAGGCAGGGTTTTTTGGTTCTGTACGGACCGGTGCGTTCGTCGCGTGATTCCAGGCAGAGCCCCGGCACCGGGCGAAGCCTCTGTGTGCGTCGTACCCCTGCCTCCGGAGAGTGCTAAGCTGTCTCCCAGACGGCTGCCTTCGGTGAGATACTGGGAAAGGGGCGGTTTAAGCTACTGGGGTATCTTAAAACACTGCAGGATGCAGAGTGAGTGTCCAGAGGGGGACACCGGAGCAGTTCCGGCGACGTTCGGTGCGCACAGGTGGGGCGGAAATTAATGTGGTTTTTTTCTGTCGTTTTGATGCCTAATATCGATAGTCTCTCCCGGCTGGTGACCCGTTGGGGGGCCCCGGATGGAATTTCTCTTTCTCCAATTTTTTTCTGAATCTGGTTTATTTAGTTCACACACTGAGAAAAGCCCCTTAGAATCAGGCATTACAGTGTATACCCATCATCACCGCTCAGCTATGGCAGAAGGGGAGGCAAACCCAGGCGTCCCCCATCGCGCCCGCTCCTCACACGGTGCCACGGCTCGTGTCGCACATGGGCAGGTTGGCAGGCTGAGAGAGAAAGGTGCAACATCATACTTTCCAGAATCAGCAATTGCCAGAGTTAAAGTTTCCTGAACAACCTTAACTCTGCCCACTTGGCCATGTGCCACACATCCTTTAATTGCATGATCATGTACTAATTTTACCTACATGGGTCACCAGCTGGGTTTGATGGGGTGGGAATCTGCATGGAAATAGTGGTCAGTCAAAGATTGAAGACCAGCCCCTGTGGTCTCCTGGCTTCCAGCCCACCTCACCATCCCCAAGGCTGCAGGGTACATTGAGGGTGAGCTGTCCCCTTCTCCGCACAGAGACACAGACAAGCTGCAAGTGGCATGATGCCTGGCCAGGCTGACGGTCCCAAGGTTTCCTGGGTGTTGCAGGGACCTCTGCTTGCTTTGGTCGAGGTAGATTTGGCCCGCAGATTAGAGACAATGTGTAAGAGATACAGGAAGAGATGAGACAGCGCTGGCTTCCTGTAGCTGCAACCCTGGCTCAGTGCCTCATTCAGGGCTGGGTGGAGCTGGGCACCAGGGTGTTGGCAGCAGCACCGGCCCCCCCTTCCCGGGGCCCCATCATGGCATCCAGGATCTCACTGGGCAGCGTGCATTTGGCCCTCGCGCTTTTCCAACCGGCGGCTGGGTAGTTAAATCCCACAGGACCACCAGGGCTCATCGCCCAGCCCCGAGCCAGGCCCCTCAACCCGCAGAATCGCACACACTCCAGTGCCCTGAGACAGAGCCCTTGGCCCCCTGTGTGTGGGGACGCTGCGTCTGACCCTGGCGCTGTACTAATGGCACTTACTGCCCCCCAAGGTGTCCGTCCCCCTCCTCTCTCTGCAGGGGGGTTCCCCAGCCCCTTTTCTCTCCCCCTTTCTCCCTAGACCTCCCCTGCCTGCATTTCTATTGTGCAAACCCCCAGAGTTTCCTGCTCCCCTGCCCCCCAAATCTCCCCACCCCAGGGGGGGCTGTGATACCAGAGCCTCCCAATGTCCCCCCCGTGGTGGGTTCAGCCGACGAAGGCAAGTGAGAAGTTCAGGCAGCCTCACGAGAACCTGGACAATTGAACGTTGGGGGGAAAGTCGGCGAGACACAAAGACGGGATTCGTCCAACCCGACCGGCTGCAGGACGGACCCCACGGGCCGGGCTGGGGCCCACCTGGGACATGGGAGAAGGGGGGGAGCAGAAATCCGTGACCCAAAATTGGGGTGTCGGAAACGAGGCCTCATTGGTGGATAAAATATTGCTGTGCCGCCCACCTCCCTTTGGGGCCTTAAAGAAAGAAACTCGCTTCGCCCTCCCGGCTGCCACCCCCCATCTCCTGGGCCCCCCGGGCCCCCCGGACCCTGCTCCGCGGAGACGTCCTGAGCAGAGTGGCTGGAGAGAGGGACCCCGACGCCATCGTCCCTCCCCCGGCTGAACCCCCAACCCGGGAGGAAATGGGGTCGGACTTTCACAGCAGCCGTGGCGATGCCGGCTCCAGCCCAGCTCCGCCGGCTCCTCTGCCCCCCAGGACAGTCGCTAGCGTCTCCGGGGCCAGCGGGGAGACGCCCAAACCCGGGGGATTTTCTGGCTAGAGACTCGCTCCAGCGAACGGGGCCGGGGCCGGAACAAACCCCTCGTTTCACACGGCGCCTGCCATGGCTCCCTGGTTCCTGCTCTGCTGGGTCTGTCACAGCCGGTCCCAGGGGTCACGGGGGGGTTTGCCGTGGGGCTGAGCAGGCTGCGGGCTCTGGACCCCACCCCCGGCCTGTGTTTAACCCTGTTCAGTGTAAGGGGCAGGATTGTTTTCACACTAACCCCCAGTTGAGATGGGGCAGCTCAAGCCAGGGGGAGGTGTCGGGGGGGAGGCAACAACCCCCCATGGCCATGGGGCAGGATCAAGAGATGGGAATTGGGGGGGCATGAGCTGGGGGTCAGTCTAGGGTCAGAGAAGCCGGGGGGCTCCTTCCCAGGCAGCCATCACCCCACCCCGACAGTCCGGGTGGGGCAGGTTTGTCCCCCACCAGGCCCACCCCCAGGCTGAGGCATCGGTCATCTTAGCTTGGGGCAGCATGGCTGCCCTGCCAGGGCTTCAGGGGGCGAGGGGGCGGCCATGTTAACTGAGAGCACCCGCGGGCTTCCTTCCCTTGGGGAGCAATGGGAGACGGTGGCCATGGCTAGCGGGGGTGTGGGGGCGACAGGCTCGGGAGCTGAACAAAGCGTGTGAGGGGACGTGGGCCAGGGGGTCAGAGAGGGGGAATGGACATGAGGGGACATGGGCTGGGGGGAAGAAAAGGGGAGGGGACAGGGGTGTGAGAGGATATGGGACAGTGGGCAGAGGGGACATGGAGGGGGCAGAATGCGGATGGGATTGCGGGTCAGGAGGGGACATGGGCTGTGGGGATCAAAGGGATACGGGACCCACACCCACTGGAGAAAGGATACTTGAGTCTTCTTGTGCCCCTGCCTTGAGGATCGGAGCCGGCGCCCCTGAGAGGGGAGAGGTCCCACGTCCCATTCCCCACCCCACTGAACCAGTCGGTCTCTGCCCTAGGACTAGGAGAGACCCCGCTCCCCTCCCAGAGCCAGGAGTGGAACCCAGGAGTCCTGTCTCCCAGACCCCACTCTTACCACTGAGACCCCCAACAAGCAGGGAGGGAGACACAGGACAGGAGGGCCCATCACTCTGCCCTGATGTGCAGGGGGGTGTTGGTGACAGTGACCCCACATCTCCAGAGAGCCCCCTGCCCAGCGTGGGGGCAGGAACGTGGTTTGCTGGGGCTATTTTGACCGATGTAGACATTGCTGGCAGATGAGAGAACAAAGGTGTGAGGACACAGTAAGAGACAAGCCATCGCCGGCTTCCTGCGGCTGCAGCCCCTGGCTCAGTGCTTCATTCTGCTCCCACTCGGGCATCTGGATGGGTGGAGCTGGGCACTGGGGTGTTGGTGGCAGCACTGGGGGGCCCAACACTGGCCCCATCATGGCATCTGCTCTCACCATCCTCCTCCTCAGTCAGTATTGGAGAGAACCAGGGTGAGTGCCCGTCGCGGGGGCGGGGGGATCTGAGATCAGGGCGTGTGCCCATTGGGGGTGGGGGTTGAGACCAGGGTGTGTGTCCATGGGGGAGGATCTGAGACCAGGGCATGTTTTCCATGGGGGAGATTTGAGACCAGGGCATGTGTCCATGATGGGGGGATCTGAGACCAGGGTGTGTGTCCATGGGGGAGGGGATCTGAGACCAGGGTGTAGGATCCAGTTGCTCTGGGATTTGGTCCCTAACAAGCTGTCTCCTCTCCAGGCTGCTGGCTGCCTGGGCAGAGTGGGGTTTCGGGACGTGAGTATCCGTGGGGGATTGGGGTTCTGGGAACATTAGTGTTATGGATGGGGGGAGGGGAAAAGAGGAGCTGAACCCTGAACCTTCCCCCCAAAACTCATATCAATCCCCCTGAATTTATCTTGCAGGGGCTGAACCCAGCCCTGTCCCCAGTGCAGTCAGGGGTGACTCCAGATTGACATCACGGGCTAAGATCAGAACCCAGCCCTGTCCCCAGTGCAGTCTGGAGTGATTCCAGATCGACCGCGGGGAGGCTGAGATCAGAGCCTGACGGGCATTTTTCACAGGGGCGGTGGATCTGAAATGCCCTGCTCACCTTGCTGTATATTTCCCAGGGACTGTGAGGACGGGGCAGTCTCTGGACACCCAGGGGTTGGGCACAGGTAGGACAGATAGACAGACACCAACAGGGCAGGGCTGGCGCCTTCCCCACTGACCTGGTTCTTTTTCAACCCAGAGGGAAAGTTTCCCAAATCCTCCCTGTCCATGAGCCCCCGGGGGGTGACTGAGCCGGGGGGGAGCAGCCAGGCCTGAGGTTTGCTCTGTATAAAAACGGACGCCTGGTAAAGATGCAGGACCCTGCTGGGAATGAGGCCGTTTTCCCCATCACCGGTGTGGGGCTGGACGACAGAGGGAGGTACCAAATCAGAACTAACTGAATGGTCAAAAAGAAAAGGAGTACTTGTGGCACCTTAGAGACTAACCAATTTATTTGAGCATGAGCTTTCGTGAGCCACAGCTCACTTCATCAGATGTGTACCGTGGAAACTGCAGCAGACTTTATATACACACAGAGAATATGAAACAATACCTCCTCCCACCCCACTTTAGATCACTTTAGATAAGCTATTACCAGCAGGACAGTGGGGTGGGAGGAGGTATTGTTTCATATTCTCTGTGTGTATATAAAGTCTGCTGCAGTTTCCACGGTAAACATCTGATGAAGTGAGCTGTGGCTCACGAAAGCTCATGCTCAAATAAATTGGTTAGTCTCTAAGGTGCCACAAGTACTCCTTTTCTTTTTGCGAATACAGACTAACACGGCTGTTCCTCTGAAACCTGAATGGTCAAAGCACAGGGACCCCGTGGAGCTGGTGGTGGCAGGTGAGAGGCCTGGCTCAGAGTCCCTTCTCCCAGCCCCACAGCCAGCCAGACACTCAGGGGGGCTTGGACCCGATGGGACCTCAGAGCCAGGCTCTGCCATAAGCCCTGGACTCAGCAGAGGGGACACCCAGCTGGGGAGCAGGGACGGAGTCACTGGGGGGTTCCCCAGCCAAGGGGGAGATTTGAGGGTCGCTGGAGATTTGGGGCTGAGGGTGGGGGGATCCCTGCCCCCAGGGGAAGCTGCAAAGCAGGGGCCTTTCCCAGGGGGATACTCCTCGTCTTGGGGGATGCACAGAGGGCTCGGGCCCCAGGGGCTGCCCAGCCGGCCCCTCCTACAAGCTCTGAATCCAGGGCACTTTCCCACTCCCCTGGAAAACCAGCACTCAGTGGGGAGCTGTGTGGGGGCGGGGGGGTGTCTGGGTCGCCAAGTCGGCCCCTCCCTCCCTGGGGTCTGCGTCTCAGAGCCTGTCTCCTTCTGCCCCCAGAGCCCTCTCTGCCCAAGCCCTCCGTCTCTGTCCGCTCCAGCTGGGGGGTCACCATGCGGGAGCTGGTCGCCATGAGCTGCCCCAGCGAGCCCACGCTGCTGGTGGTGAGAGGTGAGGGTACCAGATCGGCGTCTCCTAGTCACTCTGCCCCAGGGCCCAGGCAGCGAGGGGGCAGGGGAGGGGACCCACTCAGCCAGTTAAACAGGCTCGTTCTGCCCAAGGAGCCGCCCCCATGGGGAGCAATGAAGAGCTGGGTGGGGAGAATGGCTGGAGTTACTGGGGGTATGTGGCGCCCAGGTGCCATGGGGAGGGGCTCCCTGCAGTGGGATGGATCGAGGGGTTTGCACGGGGACACAGACAGGGTGGGGGGAGAGGGCCCCAGTGGGTCTAACTGCACCGACACCCCTCCCCCTTCGTCACCCCCAGATAACACCCGGGGCAACATCGTCCGCCTGGCCCTGGGCGCCGGTGTCCTGCTGGCCCTGGCGCTGATCCTGGCCGAGGTTGCTCACGGCGGGAGGAGGGGCGGACTGTAGGTGAGCTGATCTCCCCGCCAAATGTGCCCCAGCATGGGGGAAGGGCAGAGGGGTCACCATCACCCTGAGCAGCGTGAGGCATCAGCGTGGGGACGGAGCCGGCAGGCCTGGCTCTTGTTTAAGGACCTTTGTTTTCCCCTCTGCGAGCTGGAAGTCGTCCCATTGCCGTGACTGGCAGCCCCCAGCCCACCCACGGGGACAGCTGATTAGCAGGGCCGTGAAGGCCCTGGAGGTCTGTGAGGCAGCAGCGAGTGTTGACCTGGGAATGTGCCCTGGGGATGGGAGACCTGAGAGCCTGTAACCAGAGCCAGGAGGGTGAGGGGGAGATAAGACCTCTGCCCAGGAATGTGAAGACAGGCTGCAGCAGGGAACCTGCTGGGGGGGGTTTAGTTTCAGTTTGGGGCTGGGTGGAGGAACGCAGGGAACCCCAGCGCTGGGGTCTAAGCTCCCTGCTCTCCCAGAAGGACTTGACTGAGGGGTCCTGGGTGTAACCACAACCTCTGTTTGAGACTGTGTTCCTGTTGTCCAATAAACCTTCTGTTTTACTGGCTGGCTGAGAGTCTCAGTGAATCCCAGGAAGAGGGGTGCAGGGCCTGGACTCCCCCACACTCCGTGACAACTGGTGGTAGCGGTGGGATCTACTGCACCCCGTGAATGGCGCTTCCTGCAGTAAGTGACTGGGGAGCAGTAAAACGAAGGGGGATTGATGGGGACCAGGCGTGCTGAAGATTCAGAGAGAGACAGTTTCAGGGGGTGGTTAACCCCTGGGAGTGTGTGACCAGAGAGAAGGACTTTTGCAGTAACAGGGTCCCCCGGGGGATTGCAGCGAGCGGTCCCAGGGGAGTCTGCAGCTCGACCCTGGCAAAGAGGTGGTGACCTCAAGAAGGACTGGCACCCTCGGGGTTTTTCCTGGAAACCGTAGAAAGCTGCCCAGGCCTGCGAGTGGCCAGCAGGGAGATGTACGCTAAATGCCTTAAGAGCGACCTGGTGGAGCTGTGCAGGCAGAGGGGGCTGCGCACTGGGAGGTCCACCAAGGAACAGCTGATTGCCCAGTTGGAGGAGAGGGATCGCTTGGATGACCCGATCCCTGTCCCTGAGGGAAGCCGCCCGGTGGACGAGGCGTGGGCCCTGGGGCCTGACTGGGCTGGGAGGGGTCAGACTGGTGCCGAGGACATCCCGAGACCCTTCCTACCTAGGCCTGGGGGAGGGGTTGGGGGAAGCCCAGTGAAGACCGAAGGCACCCTGACCCCGGCAGCCAGCAGGGGATCCTCCCGGCAGAGCTCCCCTTCCCTGGAGCGGAGGTGGCTGGAATGGGAGAGGGAGATGAAAATGAGGGAGCTGGAGGACCATGAAAAGCAGCGTCAGCATGAGGAGAAACAACATAGGCATGAGCAGGAGGAGAAGGAGAAACAAAGACAGCATGAACTGGAGCTGGCCAGGCTGAGGAGCAGTGGGGCCCCGGCTGCGGTGAGTGCGGGGGGACCCAAGACTGCAAGGAGCTTTGATAAGTGCTTCCTGGCACAGCGGAAGGAGGGGGAGGACATAGATAGCTTCCTGACGGCCTTTGAGAATGCCTGCGAGCTGCACAGGGTTGACCCTGCAGACAGGCTCCAGTTCCTCACCCCCTTACTGGACCCCAAAGCCGTGGAGGTGTACAGCCGAATGAAAGGGCCGGGGGCAGGGGACTATGAACTGTTCAAACAGGCCCTGCTCCGTGAGTTTGGGCTGACCCCCGAGATGTATCGGAGAAGGTTCCGGAGTCAGCGTAAAACGCCTGAGGTCACCTACCTACAACTGGTCAACCGGATGCAGGGATATGCCCGCAAGTGGACAGCTGGGGCCCAAGCTAAAGAGGACCTGCTTGACCTAATCGTACTGGAGCAACTGTATGAACAGTGCCCTTCCGACCTGAGGCTGTGGTTGATGGACAAAAAGCTAGAGAACCGCCAGCACGCAAGGCAGCTGGCCGACGAGTTTGTGAACAGTCGGTCAGGGGGTAGCCGGGAGGAGTCCCAAAAGAACAGGCCCCCCACGATGCAGAGAGAGAGTCACCCTGGGACCTCCCAGCGGGGAAATAGGGAGAACCCCCTCCCAAGGGGAACGCCTGGTGTCGGGCCCCTCCGACCCACTCGAGGGGACCAACGTGACCTGAGCTGCTATCACTGTGGCCAGAGAGGCCACATACAGACCCAGTGCCCCAGGCTCAGGGACAGACTGAGCAGACCCAACCTACCCTGGGTTAACTGGGTAGGGACTCAGCCGGACGAGGGGCAGACGACCCAGGCAAGGGGGGCTGCCAGCTTACCACCTGCTCGGGAGGGAAGAGTACCCCAGGCCAGCTCTGCCAGAGGGCTGGAGGCTCCAGACTCAGGGTGCTCGGTTTACAGGGTGGGCGCGAGGCTGTCCCTCCGGAGCGAGTGCCTTGTTCCCCTGGAGGTGGATGGGAGGAAGGTCAATGGATACTGGGATACAGGCGCGGAGGTGACGCTGGCCCGGCCCGAGGTGGTGGCCCCAGATCGGGTGGTGTCCAACACCTACCTGACCCTGACGGGGGTGGGTGGGACCCCATTCAAGGTGCCTGTGGCAAGGGTACACCTGAAATGGGGGGCCAAGGAGAGCCCCAAGGACGTGGGGGTGCACCACCATTTGCCCACTGAGGTTTTGATGGGGGGGGACCTAGAGGACTGGCCAAGCAACCCCCAGACCGCCCTGGTTGTGACCTGTAGCCAGAGCCAGGGAGGGGCACTGCGCCCTGACCTTGGGGAGGGTACCACACCGGAGGCGCAGGACCCTACCCTTGTGGGGAGGGAGCGCCGAGAGGCACGGCTCAGAAAGGCTGTGGCCTCAGACCCGGCCAATGAGGGGGAACCGGGCCCTGTCCCTTCCCCAGCCGCTGAGTTCCAGGCCGAGTTGAGGAAAGATCCCTCCTTGCGGAAGCTCAGGGACCTGGCCGACCTCGGTGTGGTACGGACTATGAGGAGAGGCTGCCAGGAGAGGTTCCTGTGGGAGAAGGGGTTCCTGTACCGAGAATGGGCTCCCACAAGGGAAGTAGAGTCCTGTGGGATCAGGAGGCAGCTGGTGGTCCCCCAGAAGTATCGCCGCAAGCTCCTGTACCTGGCCCATGACATCCCCCTCGCAGGGCACCAGGGAATCCGGCGCACCCGGCAGAGGTTGCTACAGAACTTTTACTGGCCCGGGGTCTTTCCCACGGTCCGGCAGTATTGCCGATCCTGTGACCCCTGTCAGAGGGTGGGGAAGGCCCGGGACAACGGGAAAGCGGCTTTGAGACCTTTGCCCATCATAGAGGAGCCTTTCCAGAAGGTGGCCATGGACATCGTGGGGCCTCTCAGCAAGACGACCCGGTCGGGGAAGAAATACATTCTGGTGGTGGTAGATTTCGCCACCCGCTACCCCGAGGCAGTGCCCTTAGCTTCCATTGAGGTAGACACCATGGCCGATGCGCTCCTGACCATTTTCAGCCGAGTGGGGTTCCCCAAGGAAGTCTTGACAGACCAAGGCTCCAACTTCATGTCGGCCCTGCTCCGGTGCTTGTGGGAGAAATGTGGGATCCGGCACAACTGGGCCTCAGCTTATCACCCCCAGTCCAATGGGCTGGTGGAGAGGTTTAACGGGACGCTAAAGATGATGCTGAAAACCTTTATGAACCAGCACCCGCAGGATTGGGACAAGTACTTACCTCACCTGCTGTTCGCGTACAGGGAGGTGCCCCAGGAGTCTACCGGATTTTCGCCTTTCAAACTGTTATATGGCAGGAGGGTGAGGGGCCCCCTGGACCTGATGAGAGACGAGTGGGAGGGGAAGGCCACTCCCGATGGAGAGTCAGTAGTGGAGTATGTCCTGATCTTCCGAGAGAGACTGGCTGAACTCATGGGCCTGGCCAGGGAGAATCTGGCCAGAGCCCAGAAGAAGCAGAAGGTCTGGTATGACCGCACGGCGCGGGCCCGTGCCTATGCCACCGGGGATCAGGTGATGGTTCTCATCCCCGTGAGAAAGAACAAACTACAGGCCGCCTGGGAGGGCCCTTTCAAGGTTGTCAAGCAGCTCAATGAGGTAAACTATGTGGTGGAGCTGTCGAACTGGGCGCACCACCACCGGGTGTACCATGTGAATATGATGAAGCCATATTATGACAGGGGGAATGTGGTGTTGGCCGTGTGTGGACAGTGGGAGGAGCAGGGAGATGACCCTTTAGTAGATCTATTCCCTGGGACCAGAGCTGGTTCCCCCCTGGAAACAATTCCCCTCGCGGATCAGCTAACCCCTGCCCAGCAAGCTGAGGTCAGGGGGGTGCTGCATCCGTACCGACAGCTGTTTTCCAACCAGCCTGGACACACTAATCTGACTGTCCACCGGGTGCAGACACGGTCGCACCTGCCGATAAGATGCTCCCCCTTCCGAGTCACAGGGAAAACTGCTCAGGACCTGGAAAGAGAGGTCAGGGACATGCTGGCTTTGGGGGTGATCCAGCCATCTGCCAGCCCTTGGGCCTCGCCGGTGGTGCTGGTCCCCAAAAAGGACGGGTCGGTCCGGTTCTGTGTGGACTATTGGAAGCTCAATGCCATCACTGTGTCTGATGCCTACCCATGCCCAGGCCTGAGAAGCTCCTAGACAAGCTGGGAGGAGCTCGAGCTCTTACCCCCATGGACCTTACAAAGGGCTACTGGCAAGTGCCGCTGGATGCAGAGGCCCGGCTGAAATCGGCCTTTATCACCGCTCTGGGGCTCTATGAGTTCCTGACCCTGCCTTTTGGCCTCAAGGGAGTGCCGGTCACCTTTGAGCGCCTAGTGGACCAGCTCCTGAGGGTGATGGAGAGTTTTGCCGTGGCGTATATTGATGACATCTGTGTCTTTAGCCAGATCTGGGAGGACCATGTGTCCCAGGTTAGACAAGTGCTGGACCGACTCCAGGGGGCTGGGCTGACCATAAAAGCTGAGAAGTGCAAGGTGGGGATGGCGGAAGTATCTTACCTGGGCCATCGGGTGGGGTGCGTCTGCCTAAAGCCGGAACCAGCTAAGGTGGAGGTGATCAGAGACTGGCCCGCTCCCCACACCAAAAAGCAGGTCCAAGCCTTTATTGAGTTGGCAGGATACTATCAAAGGTTTGTGCCCCGCTTTAGCGCCATAGCCACCCCCATCACTGAGCTATGCAAGAAGGGGAAGCCAGACAAGGTGGTCTGGACCGAGCAGTGCCAGGAGACTTTCCGGGCACTGAAGGAGGCTCTGGTCAGTGGCCCAGTTCTGACCAACCCAGACTTTGACAAGCCCTTTGTGGTGTTCACCGATGCCTCAGACACGGGACTGGGGGCGGTGTTAATGCAGGAGGATGAAAAGGGGGAGAGACACCCCATCGTGTACCTGAGCAAGAAGTTGCTACCCCGGGAGCAATACTACGCGGCCATCAAGAAGGAGTGCCTGGCCATGGTGTGGGCCCTCAAGAAACCAGAGCCCTATCTCTTCGGGCGGCACTTCACCGTCTACACCGACCACTCTCCCCTGACCTGGCTGCACCAGATGAAAGGAGCCAACGCCAAGCTCCTGAGATGGAGCCTGCTCCTGCAGGATTAGGACATGGACGTGGTCCACGTGAAGGGAAGTGCCAACGTGATAGCAGACGCGTTGTCCCGGAGAGGGGGCCCTGAACTTCCCCAGGTCACTGGTCAGAGTGACCCCTCTCAGTTCAGTCTCGAAGGGGGGAGAGATGTGACGCAGCAGGGTGGGGGGAGTGTTGATCTGGGAATGTGGCAGGGGAGTTTCAATGGGAGACCTGAGAGCCTGTAACCTGAGCCAGGAGGGGGAGGGGGAGGTAACACCTCTGCCCAGGAATGTGAACAGAGGCTGGAGGAGAGAGCCTGCTGAGGGGGGGTTTAGTTTCAGGTTTGGGCTGGGTAGTGGAACGCAGGGAACCCCAGGGCTGGGGTCTAAGCTCCCTGCTCCCCCAGCCAGCGCCCGACACCATCCCCAGAAGCCCTATTTCACCGCCATTTCCATCCTGTCTCTCCCCCACCTCCGTTCTGTCTGTTTGCTTGGAGCGCGGTCAGCGCCTGCCCTTCCCGTCTATCGGGAGAGTGAAATGAACCTGTTCCTCCCCACAAAGCCTGGCTGTTTTGGAAACAAGCGATTCTGCTCTGGTGACTCCCGACAGAGCAAGACTTGGAGCCAGTCTGACTCCGGCTGTTGGCCGCAGTCATGAAGCCCCCGTTTCAGTAGAAAGGCTGGGTTTGATTCCTTGTCCGTGGGTTTAACCTGAAAGCTTTGCCTTTGAATGGCTGCTGCTGGGGGTTTGCCCAGGAGCTGAGTAAAACAAAGGGCTCTGTTTGAAACGAGCCCCTTCGGCCTCGGTAACGCTGGCAAGGGAGAGAGTTTCCAAACCCCTTGAACTCTCTGGGCCTGTGAGACCCTCTGCAAAGAGCAGCTGGGCTACGGGAGATTTGGGGGATAGGCCGAGGTCGGGGCAGGGGGGACGTGGTGTGACATTGTATGATTCAAATATGACCATGTAGATCATTGTTGCTACCACAGTTACTCAGTTGCAACAAATCTTCTCTGAAGTATGTCATGTAAGGTGTCAATGGAAAAGTTATGGTTTGCTGAATAAGACTATCCTGTTTGTATGCATGCACCATTTTTGTATCTGCAGTTATGGATATTGACTAGGTACCTGTCTTTCAAATGTGTTTGCTTCTGTGGTAACACCCACAGGACCGTTTACATGGAGACTAGCCAGCACATTGCGAATGGAGCATTCAAGTGATGGCCCGTCAACAGACAGGATGGGCCATGGAAGAAGCCTATCCACACCTGGCGGACTTTCATGTGACCGCTCTAACTGGAATCTGGGCAATGGCCCCTGCTATGACTCATCCAAGCACTGGAAGGCAGGCATGTGACCAGATCACGTGACACTAAACTCCATCTTGTGCCTGTATTTTTCCACAGAGTGTGCTGAGGGCTTGTCGAGAAACCACGACACCTTACATGACATACTTTGCAGAAGATTTGTTGCAATTGTATAACAGTGGTAGCAACAATGATCTACATGGTCATATTTGAATCCTAAAATGCCACAGACGCTATAAAAAGCCCTGGAAACATCTCCATTTCCCCTTTTTCCTGCTCTGCTCTCTGGACTGTGGACTTATATGAACGGGAGCTTTCAAACCGACCGACCGAGGACCTTCGACTGAGACTGAACCAGCCAGCACATTATTTCATCGCTGCTTCAAGCCTGAGCCAAGAACTTTGCAATTGTTGTATGTATTTGATTCCTTTAACCAACTTTAACTCTCCCCTCTTTCGTTTTATAAATAAACCTTTAGATATTAGATACCCCATTGATCGCACTCTTGCCAATCCTTTAGTAAGATCTGAGTTACATATTGACCTGGGTGCGTGGCTGGTCCTTTGGGATCAGAAGAACCCTTTGGTTGACGCAGTTGGTTTTAAATAACCACCCATGATTAAGTCTAGTGTCTGGGAGTTGGAACAAGGACTGGAATTCCTAAGGACCCTGCATTTCTAACTTCTTGTTAGCCAATGGGGTGAGACAGAAGTTTATGTTAGTTGCTGGTTTGGAATATCTTATGGAAGAATAACCACCCGTTTCGGGGTGTGTCTGCCCTACTTGTCAGCAGCTTGCCCTGAATTTGGTATTCATAGTTGTGACCCACCGAGGCAGAGTGACACGCTGAGGTTGGGGAGGGCGGGACATGGGTGTGAAGGGAGACAGGCTGAGGTCGGGGTTGGGGGGACATGGGCATGAGGGGAGACAGGCCGAGGTCGGAGTGGGGGGACGTGGGTGTGAGGGGAGATGGGTCGGGGTGGGGGAATGTGGGCATGAGGGGAGACGGAACGAGGTTGGGGTGGGGGGACGTGGTTGTGAGGGGAGACAGGCTGAGGTCGGGGAAAGTGGTGGAGTTGGGAGTTTGAGGGGAGACTGGTCGGGGCGGGGGCGGTGGTTTGAGATAATATGGGGTTTTGATGGGGGGAGTCGGCAGATGGGGTCGGGGGGGGGATTTGTTTTCCTGCCAAAATTCCCACTGAGCTGGGGCACCTCTGGCTGGCTGGGGCGGGGCAGGGGAGGGAGGGGAGACGATGCCCCCCATGGCCATAGGGCAGATTCACCCTGAAACTCACCGGGGGGAACCCAGGTGAACCCCAGCCACTGGGGGCAGCTTCCATTGTCTCCCCTCCACTGCCCTGCCCTGCAGGCCTGCCCCCTCAGCCCCCCGGCCCCAATGTTCCCCCACGTTCTCCCACCTGCCATATTCCCCTGCCCCTAAGGTGACCAGAGAGCAAGTGTGAAAAATCGGGATGGGGGTGGGGACCATAGAAGACAAAGCCTCAAATATCGGGACTGTCCCTATAAAATTGGGACATCTGGTCACCCTACCTGCCCCCCAGTGCCCCTCCCAGCTCAGGTGGCTGCCGTTTCCCAGACCGGGGGGGGGGGGGCGGGGGTACGTTTGGGGAGTGAAAAGGCCGGGAGATGACTCTGCTATGCAGCAAATCTGCTGCTTGTCCCATGCCTGCTCCGGGGGACCAGGGGCAGCCGAGGAGGGGGCGACTGGTGAGCAGGGGGATGCAGGAGTTAAAGCCCGTTGGGACCATCTGGCTGGACTCCTGATGCATCTTTAACACTGCCCCCAAGTCGCGGTGCCCCCGGCATTACCCAGCGCTGTGTGAGAGCAACGGATGGGAGACGGCGCAACCATCACGCCCGGTATCCTGGCTCCCAGCCCCCAGCTCCAAGGACTAGAGCCAAGGATACAGTCAAAGCTTCCTGACCCCCAGCTTTCTGCTGCCCTCCAGCCAATGGCGTATAAACAAAGCCTGTGTCACGTCCTTCTCTAGGGGCCTGGCCACATAACCACTCACAGGGTCTCCTCCAGCTCGGGGGCAGGGTCTCTGCGGGGGCATTAGAAGATCCCTGGGTCTCTCCTGGCTGGTGACCGGCTGGGGGCCCGGGGTAGCATTTCTTTCTCCAGTTTTGTTTTGAACCTGGTTGATTTAATTCACACGCTGAGAAAAGCCCCTTCGAACCAGGCGTTACAGTGTAAACCCGTCAGCTAGGGCCCAGGGGGCAGCAAACCCAGGTGTTCCCCATCACGCCCGCTCCTCCCATGGTGCCACGGCTCGTGTTGCAGGTGGGCAGCTTGGCAGCTGAGCGGGAAGGCTGCGGAGTCAAACCCTCCAGCACCAGGAAATGCCTCAGTTACGGTTTTCTGAACACTCTTAGCTCTGCCCCCTTATGCATTATGACATCATACTTTAATTGCATGATCATATTACTTTTACCGATATGGGTCATCAGCCAGGTTTGAACCCAGAAAGTAATGAGAAGGAGGATCTGCACAGAAATATTCGCAGTGGTCAGTTGAAGATTAAAGACCAGACCCCGTGGTCTCCTGGCTACCAGCCTAGTGCACCTTCCCCAAGGCTGCAGGGTACACTGCGGGTGACCTGTCCCCACTCCCCACAGACATAGGGACATGCTGCGAGCTGCATGACACCTGGCCAGGCTGAAGGTCCCAGGATTTCCTGGGTTTTGCAGGTACCTCTGCTTACTTTGGCCGCGCTAGATTTGGCCGGTAGATTAGAGACAAGGTGTGATGGATACAGGAAGAGATGAGACATTCCTTCCTGTGGCTACAGCCCCTGGCTTGGTGCCTTATTCGGGGCTGGGTGGAGCTGGGCACCGGGGCATTGGTGGCAGTGCTGAGAGCCCCCCCGCTGCTCCATCATGGCATCTGCTCTCATCTCACTGTCCTCTTCCTTGGTGAGTGTCACCATGGGTGGGGCGGGGGCGGGGAGTGGGGGGAATCTGGTTGATTAATTTGGATATTAGGAAAAACTTTTTCACTATGAGGGTGGTGAAACACTGGAATGCGTTACCTAGGGAGGTGGTAGAATCTCCTTCCTTAGAGGTTTTTAAGGTCAGGCTTGACAAAGCCCTGGCTGGGATGATTTAACTGGGAATTGGTCCTGCTTTGAGCAGGGGGTTGGACTAGATGACCTTCTGGGGTCCCTTCCAACCCTTATATTCTATGATTCTATGAATCGATCTGAGACCATGGTGCAGACTCCAGTCATTCTGGGATCTGGTCCCTAACAAACAGTTTCCTTTCCGGGCTGCTGGCTGGTCGGGTGGAATGGGGTGTCTGGACGTGAGTATCAATGAACGGTGGGAGAAAGTTAAGGATGGGGGAGAACAGACTAGCTGAGCCCAGAACCTTCCCCCCAAACCTCAAATCAACCCCCCTGGATTAACCCCAGCCCTGCCCCCAGTGCACTCAGGGGTGACTCCCGGTTGACCCCAGGGGGCTGAGATCAGAACCCGGCCCACAGGTTCCCTGTGGATGCAGTGAGGTGTCTGTTAGCCCTGGTGCTGTCCCTGGGGCTGGGCGCTAGGGGCAGGTTACAGACACACAGGGAGGGGTTTGTGTCTCCCCATCTCATTCCTGTTTGTGTGTGAACGCAGAGCTCTTTGCGCCCGGACCCTCCATCTCCGCCAGCCCCAGCGAGGTGATCGCCCTGGTGGGAGCCGTCACCATCCACTGTCAGTGTCGGTGCGAGGCCAGGAGGTTATTTCTGTATAAAGGTGGAATCGAAATCTGGAAGCTGGACGGGGTTGAATTCACCATCCCCAGCGCCAGGCGGGAAGACGGAGGGGCCTACAGCTGCCGATCTCGCTCCGGATCGGAGCCGCCCAACTGGTCGGATCCTAGTGATATCGTGCGGATTGTTGTAGTAGGTGAGGGGCCCGGCTTGGCGTCCCGGCTCCCAGCCCCACACCCAGCCTGACCTACAGGGGTTCTCCATGCCAATGGGATGCTCAGTGCCATGGGCCCAGCAGAGGGGACGCTCGGCTGGGGAGTGGGGATGGAGTCACTGGGGGGTTCCCAGCCACTGGAGATTTGGGGTGGAGGGAGGGGGGATCCCTGCCGCCAGGGGACCTTGGGGTGTCACTCAACCCGCCTGTGCCTCCATTTCCCCTTGTATGAACTGGGGACAATTATTCCTCCTGTACCTCATGTCTGGTTAGATAGTCAGGGCTTGGCTTTAGGGTGGAGGCTTTTTCTCATTGTGTCTGCAGCACCCAGCACCTCTGACTCCCAGCCCCCTCCCGATCTAACCACTACACCCCACTCCCCTCTCTGTGCTGGGATCAAACCCAGGAATTCTGGCTCCCAGGCCTCCCCACCCCCACCTCTAGACCCCACTCTCCTCCCGAAGCTGGGGATATAACCCTGGATCTCAGTCCTCTACTGTAGCCACTAGCCCACTAATGCTGTACGGACTATGGCCCTGAAGCGGGCTGACACTCCCTGGGTGGCCGTGTGGCCTAGTGGGGAGAGCGCAGGGGCTGGGACTCAGGAGAGCTGGCTGCCGTTCCTAGTGTTGCCATGATTTTCTAGGGGACTGTAGCCAAGTCCCTGCCCCCTTCTTTGCCTCAGTTTCCCCCTCTGTAAAATGGGGCTGGTTCCCCTGCCCCCTCTGTGAAGTGCTGTGAGATCTGCGGGTGCGAAGCGCTGGGGAGGAGCCGGTTGTTGTTGTACCAGACACAATCTGGCCCTGCCTGGTGCCACCAGCCCGAGAGGTTCCCAGAGCCTGCCAGAGACGCAGCAGCTGCTGGCGGCTGCTGGGTACGAGACAGCGGCTGTGAGGACCTGTGGGTCTGATCCGGGGGGTGGGCGGATGATGCTGGCAGGATGGGCCCAGGGGTCTGATCCCATGGGGCAGGGATGGGGAGGGGGAACACTGGGCTGGGGGGGCCCATTAAGTAGATAGACGGGTACAGAGGGGTGCTGTGGATTTAGGTCCTTGGGCAGCTTCAGTCGGAGCTCCCAGGAATCTCTGGGATCTCGGAGAGGTTCCTCTGGCTGGGTTTTCTCCCAGGGGTCCCGTGTCTGGGACCGTGCGGTGAGGACAGGTGCCGAGACGCTGCCGGGGTCTGTCTCATGGCCTGTCTCCTTCTCACTGCAGAGACCTACTTCCCCAAACCCTCCATCTCCCTGAGTCCCAGCAGATGGGGGAGCCGTGACCATCCGGTGTCGGGGTCGGCACCAGAATGTGAGGTTCCTTCTGTACCAAGATGGAAACCCGAACGGGCTGCAGGACGCGGAGCCGGCTGGGGACACGGCTGAGTTTCCCATCAGCAGTGTGAGCCGGAGAGACGCAGGGAGCTACAGCTGCCGATATAGCACCAAAGCAGACCTGCCCGTCTGCTCAGAGCCCAGTGACCCCGTGGAGCTGGTGGTAGCAGGTGAAGGGCCCGGCTTGGCATCTTCACTCCCAACCCGATGCCCAGCCGGACACTCGGGGGAGCTCCGCATTGATGGGATGCTCAGCGCCAGGCTCTGCCATGAGCCCTGGGCAAAGCAGAGGAGATGCCTGTTCCGGAAGCGGGGATGGAGTCACTAGGACTGGGGTGGGGGTCCCCAACTTGGGAGCAGCAGCAGCTGCTGGAGATTTGGGGCCGAGGGAGGGGGATCCCTGCCCCCAGGGACAGCGTCAGAGCAGGGGGCCTTTCCCAGGGCTATCCCTACTCTGGGGATGCATAGATGAGTTGGGGCCCAGGGGCTGCCAAGCCGGCACCGTCCCCAGCCACAAAAATCCTTCCCCCCTGCCTCCGGGAATGACAGTGACGAGCGATGCTGAATCGAGGTGGGGAGAGGGGGAGATCACTGAGTCGCTGTTTCAGTCCCTCCTCCGGCCCCTGACAGGTGCTTGTTTTATTCCCACAGGGGGAACCAACCCGACCCAGCCTGGAGTGGCGCCGACTCCCACCCGCCCGGGCAGCACGGGGCCAGGTACCATCAAACCAGCTCTGGAAACAGGCTCGTGGTGCCCAGGGGCTAGGGCTGGTTGGGGGGGACGGGGGCAGTGAATCCAGGTGAGTGGGGCCCAGACACCTCAGGGAGGGGCTCATTGAGATGGGGGGATGGAGAGACAACCCCACTGCCCCTCCACCACTGGTAGACCCCCAGCTCCCCCGATGACTCCTGCCCTGCAGGTCACTGCCTGGAAGCTGTGGGGGGATCTCAGGGAAGGGGCATGATCTAGGAGGAGATCTAGGGCAATAACCTCCCTCTCTGGGGCCCATGACGTCCCCTTACCAATAGGGGCAACCCCTGCTCCCCACTGTGAGAAAGTGGGGGCGTTTCTTGGCTTTTCCTTGGTTTTTCCAATGGTTTGCATGCAAAGTAGGTGGGACTCAGTTTCCCTGAGTGTTACTGGTTTCACGAGGTGATGGGAGAGGGAGTTTATTGGTACAGAGGACCCGCGACGGAACTTGGGACCCCGGCCAATGCCCTGGAGAATGGAGACCCCAGCGACTGGTGACCTGGTGACCGGGAGGCCCAGCTCAGGAGTCACAGCTGGTCCGGCCAGTGAAAGGACAATGGGCTGTGAAGAGAGGATCCTGGTGACCTGACCAGCCGGTTCCAGCCAGAGGACAGAAGAGGGGAGAGGGGGCCCAGGCGACTCTGTTTACCTGGAGAGAAGACAATGGACGGGGGGACTTGGGGCCGGTGAGATCAGATGCCCAGCTGGGAAGCAGGGGGGCTTGGGGCTGGAGGGAGGCAGCAGGCAGAGCCCACCTGGATGCAGGGGAGACTGGGATGTGCTGTGCTGAGGGAGGCCAGGCCTGAGGCCCAGAGAGTTTCCTGTGCTGGGTTCAGATGCTCAATAAACCCTCCTGTGTTACGCTGGCTGAGAGTCGCTCCGGGCTAGGGAACAGGGGGGCATTATTCCCTCTGGGAGTGGGGACCCCGGGGGTCCAGAGCAAGTGGACTCCCTGAGGGGTCCCACGGCGAGAGACAGGTGTGCTAAGGCTCAGAGAGGTGTGGTTCCAGGAGGCGGAGGGGCGTAACCCCCAAGAGAGAGTGGACCCCCGAGAAGGGCTGTCGCACTGAAGGGGGTTTTCACCAGGGACCGTACGGGGCTGAGAGTGGCATGACCTGGGATCCATGACACACCCCATAATTCTTTATGGAAATATGCTTATGAATGTATATTTGACATAACTGGAATATGTTTTATGCTACTGTCACGGTTTCCCTGGGTGATGCTCTGGACCTGCTCCCCATGAAGCCAGGCAGGACTCTGGGGCAGTCGCCTTCCTGGGAGCAGCCTGTCTGCAGGACACACAGCTCACCCGGCTCCACCTTCCTGGGTCTGACCTCGGAGCATTCAGCATCCTCTGCCCCTCCGTGCGCTTCCCCCCAGCGAGTCCGCTCAGGCGGGGTCCTGGGGAAGCCAGAGGGTCCTGCCCCCCAACTCCGCAGTCAGACGTGTCTCTCAGCCAGCCAGTAAAACAGAGGATTATTAGACGACAGGAACATGGTCTAACACAGAGCTTGTAGGTGCAGAGAACAGGACCCCTCAGCTGGGTCCATTTTGGGGGGCAGTGAGCCAGACAACCACGTCTGCACTTCACTCCATGTCCCGGCCAGCCCCAAACTGAAACTCCCTCCAGCCCCTCCCCCTCTGGGCTTTGTCCCTGTCCCGGGCCAGGAGTTCACCAAAGCTCATGCTCAAATAAATTGGTTAGTCTCTAAGGTGCCACAAGTCCTCCTTTCCTGATAACCCTGTTCTCCAACCCTTTAGCTCTCACCTGGCAGGGGGAAGGGCCCAGGCCATCAGTTGCCAGGAAACAGGGTGTCGGCCATTCTCTGTGTCCAGACCCCTGCACGCACCTGCCCTCTAGGGCTCTGCAAGGATCATACACCCTTATCCCACCCCCTAGATACTTAAGAACTGCCTAGAACTTTGTTCTGTCTGTTATTACTTGGAACCACTTAAATCCTACTTTTTGTATTTAATAAAATCACTTTTTACTTATTAACCCAGAGTATGTATTAATACCAAGCCCGGTGGGTGGGTGGGGGGGCAGGAGGAAACAGCTGTGCATGTCTCTCTGTGTTATAGAGGGCGAACAGTTTATGAGTTTACCCTGTATAAGCTTTATCTAGGGTAAAACGGATTTATTTGGGGTTTGGACCCCATTGGGAACTGGGCATCTGGGTGTTGGAGACAGGAACACTTCTTAATCTGTTTTCAGTTAAGCCTGCAGCTTTTGTGGGACGTTGTTCAGACCTGGGTCTTGATTTGTAACAGGATAGCGTGTCTGGCTCAAACCAGGCAGGGTTCTGGAGTCCCAAATTGGCAGGGAAAGCAGGGGCAGAAGAAGTCTCAGCAGATCAGTTGGCAGTCCCACGGGGGTTTCCTGTGATCCAACCCATCACGGGGGGGACAGGATTGTTCCTGCCCCCAGGTTGAGGCGTTGGCCATCTTAGCCAGGGGCCAGCATGACTGCCCTGTGAGGGCTGCAGGGGATGAGGGGGCGGCCATGTTAACTGAGGGCAGCCAGGTGTCCCTTTCCTACAATGGGGAGGTCAGGGGGATGGGGGGCAGAACAGGGGACAGGACATGGGGCATGAGGGGCACAACGGGGGATGAAGGGATAGGGGACAGGTCAGAACTAGAAAGGCGGGGGCCATGATGGGGTGGACGTGAGGGAACTACAGGCTGGGGGGACAGAATGGGGGAGGAGACGCAGGCCAGGGGGCAGAATGGGGGGGCTGAGGGGCCCAATGCCTGAATGTCGGGGGGGGGGTGAAGGGCAAATGAGCTGGGGAGCCAGAGCTGGGGCATCTGCCGGGGGGGCCAGTTTCTCTTGAGCTCTGTCCCCGTGATCTTGCCCCCTCCCCTTTCTGGGGGGCTGGTCAGCTCTCTCCCATCCCCTGTATCCCTTTCGCAGCATCATAGAATGATAGAATATCATGGTTGGAAGGGACCGCAGGAGGTCATCTAGTCCAACCCCCTGCTCAAAAGCAGGACCCATCCCCAATTAAATCATCCCAGCCAGAGCTTTGTCAAGCCTGACCTTAAAAACTTCTAAGGGAGGAGATTCCACCACCTCCCTAGGCAACGCATTCCAGTGTTTCACGACCCTCCTAGTGAAAAAGTTTTTCCTAATATCCAACCTAAACCTCCCCCACTGCAACTTGAGACCATTACTCCTTGTCCTGTCCTCTTCCACCACTGAGAATAGTCTAGAACCATCCTCTCTGGAACCACCTCTCAGGTAGTTGAAAGCAGCTATCAAATCCCCCCTCATTCTTCTCTTCCGCAGACTAAACAATCCCGGTTCCCTCAGCCTCTCCTCATAAGTCATGTGTTCCAGACCCCTAATCATTTTTGTTGCCCTTCGCTGGACTCTTTCCAATTTATCCACATCCTTCTTGAAGTGTGGGGCCCAAAACTGGACACAGTACTCCAGATGAGGCCTCACCAATGTCGAATAGAGGGGAACGATCACGTCCCTCGATCTGCTCGCTATGCCCCTACTTATACATCCCAAAATGCCATTGGCCTTCTTGGCAACAAGGGCACACTGCTGACTCATATCCAGCTTCTCATCCACTGTCACCCCTAGGTCCTTTTCCGCAGAACTGCTACCTAGCCATTCGGTCCCTAGTCTGTAGCTGTGCATTGGGTTCTTCCGTCCTAAGTGCAGGACCCTGCACTTATCCTTATTGAACCTCATCAGATTTCTTTTGTCCCAATCCTCCAATTTGTCTAGGTCCCTCTGTATCCTATCCCTGCCCTCCAGTGTATCTACCACTCCTCCCAGTTTAGTATCATCCGCAAATTTGCTGAGAGTGCAATCCACACCATCCTCCAGATCATTTATGAAGATATTGGACAAAACCGGCCCCAGGACCGACCCCTGGGGCACTCCACTTGACACCGGCTGCCAACTAGACATGGAGCCATTGATCACTACCCGTTGAGCCTGACAATCTAGCCAACTTTCTACCCACCTTATAGTGCATTCATCCAGCCCATACTTCTTTAACTTGCTGACAAGAATACTGTGGGAGACCGTGTCAAAAGCTTCATCCTGAGGGGGGAGAGGGAAACTCTGCTCAGCTGTCAACCCCCTGTGAGCTCTGCCCTAGGCCCTGAGCTGTGCAGACCCGCTGCCCCGGGGATGGGCTGGGGAAGGGACATGGGGCCTTTCACCTCTAGGGGGCTAGCTCGGATCTGTGTCCTTTTTCTCTAAGCACCAGATCCCACCCCCCAACCAGAGCCAGGGAGAGAACCCAGGAGTCCTGGCTCCCAGCCCCTCCCGCCTAATCACTAGACCCCATTCCCCTCCCAGAGCTGTGGTATATAATAGGGTAGCTGCATCAGGTTTATAAAAAAATTCCTCAGGCATGCAGGAGTGAAATGAGGAAGGCCAAATCACACCTGGAGTTGCAGCTAGCAAGAGATGTTAAGAGTAACAAGAAGGGTTTCTTCAGGTATGTTAGCAACAAGAAGAAAGTCAAGGAACGTGTGGGCCCCTTAACGAATGAGGGAGGCAACCTAGTGACAGAGGATGTGGAAAAAGCTAATGTACTCAATGATTTTTTTACCTCTGTCTTCACAAACAAGGTCAGCTCCCAGATTGCTGCCCTGGGCAGCACAGCATGGGGAGGAGGTGACCAGCCCTCTGTGGAGAAAGAAGCGGTTCGGGACTATTTAGAAAAGCTGGACGAGCACAAGTCCATGGGGCCGGATGCGCTGCATCCAAGAGTGCTAAAGGAGTTGGCGGATGTGATTCAGAGCCATTGGCCATTATCTTTGAAAACTCATGGCGATCCGGGGAAGTCCCGGATGCCTGGAAAAAGGCTAATGTAGTGCCCATCTTTCAAAAAGGGAAGAATGAGGATCCTGGGAACTACAGACCAGTCAGCCTCACCTCAGTCCCTGGAAAAATCATGGAGCAGGTCCTCAAGGAATCAATTCTGAAGCACTTAGAGGAGAGGAAAGTGATCAGGAACAGTCAGCATGGATTCACCAAGGCCAAGTCATGCCTGACTAATCTAATTGCCTTCTGTGACGAGGTAACTGGCTCTGTGGATGAGGGGAAAGCAGTGGACATGTTGTTCCTTGACTTTAGCAAAGCTTTTGACATGGTTTCCCACAGTATTCTTGCCAGCAAGTTAAGGAAGTATGGGCTGGATGAATGCACTACAAGGTGGGTAGAAAGCTGGCTAGATTGTCGGGCTCAACGGGTAGTGATCAACGGCTCCATGTCTAGCTGGCAGCCGGTATCAAGTGGAGTGCCCCAGGGGTCGGTCCTGGGGCCGGTTTTGTTCAATATCTTCATAAATGATCTGGAGGATGGTGTGGATTGCACCCTCAGCAAGTTCGCGGATGACACTAAACTGGGAGGAGAGGTAGATACGCTGGAGGGTAGGGATAGGATACAGAGGGCTCTAGACAAATTAGCGGATTGGGCCAAAAGAAATCTGATGAGGTTCACAAGGACAAGTGCAGAGTCCTGCATTTAGGACGGAAGAATCCCATGCACCACTACAGACAAGGGCCCGAATAGCTCAGCAGCAGTTCTGCAAAAAAGACCTAGGGGTTACAGTGGATGAGAAGCTGGATATGAGTCAGCAGTGTGCCCTTGTTGCCAAGAAGGCCAATGGCATTTTGGGATGTATACGTAGGGACATTGTGAGCAGATTGGGGGACGTGATCGTTCCCCTCTACTCAACATTGGTGAGGCCTCATCTGGAGAACTGTGTCGAGTTTTGGGCCCCACACTACAAGAAGGATGTGAAAAAATTGGAAAGAGTAAAGCGGAGGGCAACAAAAATGATGAGGGGACTGGAACACATGACTTATGAGGAGAGGCTGAGGGAACTGGGGATGTTTAGTCTGTGGAAGAGAAGAATGAGGGGGGATTTGATAGCTGCTTTCAACTACCTGAAGGGGGGTTCCAAAGAGGATGGATCTAGACTGTTCTCAGTGGTAGCTGATGACAGAACGAGGAGTAATGGTCTCAAGTTGCAGTGGGGGAGGTTTAGGTTGGATATTAGGAAAAACTTTTTCACTAGGAGGGTGGTGAAGCACTGGAATGCGTTACCTAGGGAGGTGGTAGAATCTCCTTCCTTAGAGGTTTTTAAGGTCAGGCTTGACAAAGCCCTGGCTGGGATGATTTAGTTGGGGATTGGTCCTGCTTTGAGCAGGGGGTTGGACGAGATGACCTCCTGAGCTCCCTTCCAACCTGATATTCTATGATTCAGAGTTTCACTGGCAGTAGCAGAAACAGGACGCGAGCGCCGGCTCTGGGCAGACTTCCCCTTTCACGGATTTATCGGCTGTTCCTTTAACAACTCAGGATCTACATTTATTCCTTCCTCCCCCACTCACGGGGACCGGAAACCACAACCCCTCCCAGCCACCCGTCCCATCTCTGTGCCACGTCACTGGGTGAAGAATAGATTCTGCAGCGACACGACCTGAGAAGGAGTTTGGCCAGGCCCCTCCACCCTCATGCTCCAGGGTGGGTCAGGAAGGAATCTCTGCCCTGCTTCATGGGAGAGGGCCACTCCGTGGGGGGCACTGTGTGTGTATGGGGGAAGTCTTCCTCTGCTCTGAGCTGCTGCTCCAGGGAGGCTAGATGGGCCTGTTGGAAAAGGTCAGGGCAACATGGGCACCTCTTGATGCCTCCTGAGATTGCCCCGCTCCCAGCTGGTCCCCGGACTGGGCAGCTCCCATGTGGGGCTGGGAGATCATGGCGGGGTGGGGCCAGGCAGCTGCAGGAGGGGATGTGGTTTGCTGGGCGTGGCAGGGAGCTGGCTTTGCTCTGACCGTGGTAGATTTGAGGAGGAGAGTTCAGAGAAACAATCTGATGGGGAAGAAAGGGGCTGAACACATCACGGTGTTCCTGGGGCTGCAGCCCCTGGCGCTGTTCCTCATTCCGCTCGCACTCGGGCCTCAGGCTGGGTGGAGCTGGGCACTGGGGCGTTGGTGGCGGCGCTGAGGGGCCCCCCACTGCCCCATCATGGCGTCTGCTCTCACCGTCCTCCTCGGTGAGTATCGGCCACAGCCAGGGCGTGTGGCCACGGTGGGGATCTGAGACCAGGGAGTGTGCCCATGGGGGGCGGAGGGGCAGATCTGAGACCAGGGTCCAGTTGCTCTGGGATTTGGTCTCTAACAAGCTGTCTCCTCTCCAGGCTGCTGGCTGGCTGGGCGGAGCGGGGCGTTGGGACGTGAGTATCTGTGGGGAATGGGGAAACTGGGGGAATTTCCACATTAAGGACGAGGGATGTGGGTGAGGGTGAGGGGCACCAGTCCCCCAAAGGGATGATCCTGTCAGACATGTGTTCTCCAGAGGTGGGGACTGAGACCTCGCCCTACTCATCACAGGGATGGGAACCTGTTGGAACAACTGGGGGATTTTGTTAACATGTTTTCTTGGGGTGCCTGTTCTGGGAGCAGCTTCCTCAAATGACCCATATTTAGACCAGGAACCCCATGTCGCGGAGTGTGGGGGAGTCAGGGCCCTGCACTTCCTGCGGTTCACTGTGACTCTCAGCCAGCCAGTAAAACAGAAGGCTTATTACACGACAGGAACACGGTCTAAAACAGAGCTTGTATATACACAAAACAGGACCCCTCAGTGGGGTCCTTCTTCGGGGGTGGGGAGCCCAGACCCAGGTTCTGGGCCTCCCCCCTCAGCCGGCTCCAAACTGAAACTCCCTCCAGCCGCCTCCCACAGCCACACACCCCGACCCCTCCTCCAGCCTTGGTCCAGTTTCCCGGGCAGAAGGTGTCACCTGGCCCCAACCCGCTCCTGGCCTCAGGTTAGGAGCTGGCCGTAAAGTATCATCCCGCAGAGAAGTCACACCCTGATATCCCACCATCATCTAGTATCAATGCAGACAGTCAACTAGTAAAACTCCCACGCAACATTACCAGGTTAATATTCTCTACTCCCTACTCCATCACACCGCGCAGGGTAGATCCCAATTCACCTCCTGCGTGCAGTGAAGGAAGGGCTGGATTCTGATCTCAGCCCCCCGGGCTCAATCTGGAGTGACCCCTGACTGCAGCGGGGGCTGGGTTGAATTAACCCTGGAGAACTAAAGGAATCAGAGACTGGAAATCTCCTTTCCCCCTGCTGTGTCTCTCCCCGACTGTGAGTCCCGGGGCCAGGCCTGCACCGCAGGGACAGGCAGGGCTGGGGTGAAAGGCTGGAGCGACAGACGGGCAGAGGATTGCACCAGATGGACGCGGTTTGTGTCACCCCCACTTACTGCCTGTTTGTTTGTGAATCCAGAGGGGTCCTACCCCAAACCCTCCATCTCCGTCAGCCCCGGTGGGGTGATCCCCATGGGGGGAAACGTCACCATCCGGTGTTGGCATCAGCGCCTGGGCATGAGGTTCCTCCTCTACAAGGATGGAGACGGGAACCATCTGAGGTACACGGACCCTGCTAGTTATGTGGCTGAATTTCCCATCCCCAGCGCCAGACGGGAACACGGGGGCAGCTACACCTGTCGTTGTGCCTACAGAACAGGATCAGCTGCCTTCTCGGAGCCCAGCGACCCCGTGCAGATCATTGTAGCAGGTGAGGGGCCCAGCCTGGCAGCTCAGCTCCCAGCCCCACACCCAGCCAGGCCCCAGGGGGTCTCCGTGAGCCCTGACCCCGCAGTGGGGACGCCCGGCCGGGGAGCGGGGACGGAGTCACAGCCGGGGTTCCCCAGTCAGGGAGGAGCAGCAGCCCCTGGAGACTCGGGGCAGGGAGGCGACTTTAACGCTGCCCCTTGTGGGTAGGAGCCGTGAGTCGCTATTTAATCCCGTGATCCCCTCCCCTCTGTTCTCCAGGTCCCGCCGCAGGCAGTGCCCCGGCTGGAGCTGAATGAGGCAGGGGCTGCAGGAGAAGTGGTGGCTTAGTGGACACGGTCCCGGGCATGGACCCAGGAGATCTGGCCCAGCTCCTGGCGCGGCCACAGACGCTGTGCGATGGGAGCACATCGCAGTTTCCAAAAGTGTCCTTCCTTGTGGGGGGGGCTCAATCTTGGGAGATCTGAGGCCGAGCGCCCACAAACCGAGACACCCCGAGTTAGTGGAGACCTCTGCAAACACTGGCCTCAGTAGCACTGGATCCCTTGTGTTGGGGGAGCATGTAGGGCCCCAGCCATGATCAAAGCCCCTTTGTGCCTGGCGCTGCATAAACACAGAGTGAAGAGACAGTCCCTGCCCCTGGGAGCTCACTATGAAAAGTGAATCTGTCTGTGCCTCAGTTTCCCCCCCAGTAGTATGGGGATAAAGACCCCTCCCTGCCTCCTGGGGGGCTGGGAGGGTGACTGTCTTCCTGTGTGGGGCTCAGCCCCCTGCCCCTCTTCCCCCCTTTTGACGCTGCTCTCTCCACCGCCCTCCTCCTGCCAGGTGAGCTGTGCACCAGAGGTGGGGGTGAGTGGGGCAGGGCGGGGGAGGGGGAGCCACTCTCCAGGGGTGGGGGTGAGGGTAGTGGGGGTGAGGGGGGCAGGGAGTGGGGCAGGGTGGGAGAGGGGGAGCTGCACTTCGGGAGTGGGGGTGGGGGTGAGTGGGGCAGGGCAGAAGAGGGGGAGCCACTCTCCAGGGGTGGGGGTGAGGGGAGTGGGGGTGAGGGGGCAGGGCAGAAGAGGGGGAGCCACTCTCCAGGGGTGGGGGTGAGGGGAGTGGGGTGAGGGGGGCAGGGCAGAAGAGGGGGAGCCACTCTCCAGGGGTGGGGGTGAGGGGAGTGGGGTGAGGGGGGCAGGGCAGAAGAGGGGGAGCCGCTCTCCAGGGGTGGGGGGGAGGGGAGTGGGGTGAGGGGGCAGGGCGGGGGAGGGGGAGCCGCTCTCCAGGGGTGGGGGGGAGGGGAGTGGGGTGAGGGGGGCAGGGCAGAAGAGGGGGAGCCGCTCTCCAGGGGTGGGGGTGAGGGGAGTGGGGGTGAGGGGGCGGGGGAGGGGGAGCCGCTCTCCAGGGGTGGGGGGGAGGGGAGTGGGGTGAGGGGGGCAGGGCGGGGGAGGGGGAGCCGCTCTCCAGGGGTGGGGGGGAGGGGAGTGGGGGGAGGGGGCAGGGCGGGGGAGGGGGAGCCGCTCTCCAGGGGTGGGGGGGGAGGGGAGTGGGGTGAGGGGGGCAGGGCGGGGGAGGGGGAGCCGCTCTCCAGGGGTGGGGGGGGAGGGGAGTGGGGGGAGGGGGGCAGGGCGTGGGGCAGGGCCCCTGCTCAGTGGCTCCACGGCTCCTCCAGCCGCTGCTCTTCCCGCCCCCTGGTGGCACAGGCCGGTCACTGCAGGAATCAGACTTCGGGTCCGGTCAGCGTCGCTGCCAGGTTCCCTTTTCAGCCTCACTTTCCTGCTGAGAACGACACCGGCAACCCCGGGCCTGCGGTGCCGGGCGCCAGAGACCAGCCCGGCGTCCCCGCTCCCAGCCCCACCCCCAGCCGGACCCTCGGCAGCTTGGCACTCAAGGGGCGCTCAGAGCCAGGCTCTGCCCTGAGCCCAGCAGAGGGGACCCCCGGCTGGGGATCACTGGGGGGTTCCCCGGCCGGGGAGTCACTGGGGGGTTCCCTGGCCAGGGGGAGCAGCAGCCCCTGGAGATTTGAGGCTGAGGGGGGATCCTGGGCCCCAGATGGCTGTCCCCACTCTGGGGACACACAGAGGAGTCGGGGCCCAGGGGCTGCCCGCCTCCCCCATGAATGACAGTGACGATTGAAGCTGAGTTGCCGGGGGGGGAGGGGGGGAATCACTGTCACTGTTTCAGCCCCTCCCCCGGCCCCGACAGACACTGGTTCGATTCCCTCAGGGGGAACTGACCCAACCCAGCCAGGAGTGGCCCTGGCTTCCACCCACCCGGGCTGCTCGGGGCCAGGTACCAGGGCCGGGGGGGAATCACCATCAAACCAGCCCTGGAAGGCTCATGCTGCCCAAGGAGCTGCCCCCGGGGGTTGAGGCTGGTTGGGCGGGATGGGGCAAGTGACTCCTGGTGCATGAGCCCAGACACCAGGGGGCGGGAAAGCCCCTGCCCCTCCCTCCCCACCAGACCCCCAGCTCCTCCGGCACTTCCTGTCCTATAGATTGCTGCCTGGAAGTGACTGGGGGATCCCAAGAGAGGACAGGATCTGGGAGTCCTGGCTTTGGGGTTGGGACGAGTTGGGAGCCCAGGCGGGTCCTGGGACTAGGGTTGCCAGGTGTCCGGTTTTTGACCCGAACACCCGGTTGCAAAGGGACCCTGGCGGGACAGTTAAAAGTCCGGTTGGCGGCACCGCGGGGCTGGCAGGGTCCCTGGCTGCTGTGGCTCTGCGCGGCTCTCGGGAAGCAGCCGGCATCTCCCTCCGGCTCCGAGGCGCAGGGTGGCCACAGGAGCTCTGTGCCCTGGCCCCGCCCCAAGCGCCGTCTCCGCAGCTCCCATTGGCCAGGAAGCGCAGCCAATGGGAGCTGCAAGGGGCAGCACCTGTGGGCAGGGGCAGCGTGCAGAACCCCCTGGCTGCCCCTCCAGCTCCCAGATGGGCTGGTCACTTCCCGGGAGACGCCTGAGGTAAGCGCCACCCGAGGCCTGCACCCCGAACCCCCTCCTATGCCCCAATCCCCTGCCCCAGCCCTGAGCCCCCCCTCACCTAAACTCCCACCCAGAGCCCACACCCCGCACCGCCGTCTGCGCCCCAACCCCCTGCCCCAGCCCAGAGCCCGCCCCCCTGCCGGAGCCTTCACCCCCTCCCGCACCCCAACCCCCTGAAAATGAGCGAGTGAGTGAGGGGGGGGAGAGCGAGCTGAGGCCCCAGAGCCAGACCTGCTGGACGGGTGGGTTGGCGGCTCCACTCCCGGGGCAGCGCGAGCTGCTGATCTCCTGGTCCGAGCTGCCGAGTGACTCTTCCCTTCCCCCCACAGCAGGCCCCCCGGGGCGCCCGGATTTCACCCAGGCCAACATCACCCACCTGGCGCTGAGCGCCGCGGTCCTGCTCGTCCTGGGGCTGATCCTGGCCGAGGCCTATTACAGCCGCCCGAGGGGGGCGCCCTAGGTGACCAGAGCTGGACGCAGCACTCCCAGCCTGCCCAGCGCCGAGCAGAGCGGGACTCTCACCGCCCGGGACTCGCACGCTGCCCCTCTCTTAATGCAGCCTAAAGCTGCCTTTGCTTTTGGTTTTGCAACGGCATCGCATGGCTGCCTCATGCTGAGGGCGTGATCCACCCCAACTCCCCGATCCGTCTCCGCCGAGCTGCTGCCAGGCCCGTTCGCCCTCACCCTGCCCTGCTGCGCTTGGTTTTTCTTCCCTACGTGCAGCACCTCTGTCGGCTTTGGAACAGTTCGGTGACGGGGTGCTCCACGCGCCACGCGGCTGGCGCCTCCTGCTGGCCGTTCGGGGGAACGGCTCGACGCCCCTTCCTGTGGCTGCCTGCCATCCCTCCGCCTCTCTCTCTCTCGCTCCAGCAGCTTCTGCTGCCTCTTCGTGACTCGGCCCTGCGGCCAGGTCATGGCGCGCGTGTTCCCCCATTCAAAGTCTCCCTCCGCACCACTCCGGGGATGCCACCTGATGTACTGGGGTACCACAGAGCCCACCCCTGCCACCAGCCTGGGCTCCCTCACCCTGTCCTGCAGAGCCAGGCCCTCAAGCCTTCTCCAGCACATACACACACACAGGTAGGGACACACCAGCTGCGGAAAGACACAGACACTGAAACCAGCCCTGCACGGGAAAGCTTTCAGCTAAGGAAGTGACCTGCACTCAGGTGCACACCCTCTCAGGGTGCAAACCCAAAATTGTATTGTCTTTTGCTGCACAAAGAACTGTACTGCGTAAGCTAATTGAAATTTGCCTCCTGCCTCAATGTGGAGGAAGATATGCACAGCTTTGTCCCCCCACCCGCCAGTAATGAGTTCCACAAACTGGATTTTGAGACAACAAAACAAGTTTATTAACTAGAAAGGATAGATTTTAAGTGATTATAAGGGATAGCAAAGAGATCAAAGGCAGATTACTGAGCAAATAAAACAAACATGCAAACTATAGTTTAATACACGATAGAAACTGGCTACAAGCAGTAATTTCTCACCCTCAATGTTGGTTTAAGCAGGTTGCAGAGTTTCTTGAAGACAAACTTGAAGCTCCAGGTATTCCTTTCACAGGCCAGACACCTTTTAGCCTGGGTTCAGTCCTTTCTTCCCCAGATCAGTTTTAGGTGTTTTCAGCAGCCAGCTTGGGCAGGGATTCAGTGAAGAACCAACCCTGATTATCTCACTCCCCAGCCTTAAATAGGATTTACATAAGGCAGGAATCCTTTGTTTCCCAATTTGATCCCCACCTCCTACAAGTGGAAAACTGCTATCAGTCCAAGATGGAGTCCAGTACCAGGTGACATGATCACATGACCCTGCCATGTCAAAGCAGCCATGAGTCAAAGGTGGTTTGGAGCATCCCAGGAAACGTCTCAGGAAGGTGGGAGATTAGCATCTTCAAAATCCTATTGTTCCCCCTAACGGATCATTGACCAACCAGCCAGACTCATGGCGTTTTGTGTGTGGGCGTTCCTCAGGTGTAAACATTTTTGTAATTGGTACATTAAAGTTAGGAATATTGACTGATACAGAAATGATCCATGCATACAAACAGGATAATCACATTCAGTAAATCATAATCTTTCCAATGATATCTTACATGACCCATGTTGCATAAAATACAACTTAGTAATGCCATATTCATATCAAAAGCATATCCCGATGGAGAATATGAAGTGCCACAACTGGGTCAGTGGGGATCCTACCCAAACACACCAGTCTGTGCTCCGGCGACAAAACCGGATGAAAGTCTGGTGACCCTGGGCTACTTCCTACCACAGTCTGGGTGGGGGTGGGGGGATTCTGCAGTCCAGGGGTCCTTTGTCTCCGTGGGGTACGCTGCGGACGACAGTCCTGGCACCACGTCTCCAGGGCTGGTTTCCCCCGGGGGCAGGGCACTCCACAGCACAGAGTCATCTCTGCATTCAGCAGCAGACTGGAGACATCTGCCTCCTTCCCCTGCAGGGCCCTCCCTTTATACTTCCTGCCCCGCCCCGGTACTTCCGGGAAGGGGGTGGGGCACATTTGGCTCCACCCACCAGGGGGGAACATAGTGGTCCCTCGCTCTCAAGTCCAGAGGGAGGACGCTCTGCTCACTACACCCCGATTATGTGTGGAGCCTTCATTTTATCCTCCGTTTCTCAGTGTATTATGTGATGGTACGGCCAATGGATGTGCATTTCCTATACAATCAACGGATGCTCCTTCGACTGGAGTTGCAGGATTAGTGCAGTATAGGATAGATAAGTAGGCGTGAGGAGTGTGTATTAGGTATTAATAAAGCACGGTTAATAGCAAGGCCTACAGGCTGAGACCTGTACGATTTTAGCTTCGCCAGACTAGGCCAGAGGCTTAAGATGATTGCGTGACCTAGCAATAACCGCTAAGACCAAAGGTTACTGCATAAGATGTGCCAACAGGTGAGGTTATGGGAAAATGTCTGTCCTGACTGCAGGGTACCTGCCATGCGTAGCTGCGTGTGAGACAAAAAGGAACTACAAACAACCTAAGAAAAATGGGGCAGACCAATAATCACAGGGTGTAGAAGTGCAGCTAAGGAAAAGCGGGTTGACACCTTGTGACGAAGCGGGGGATTTTCTTAATGTTGTGCATGAGTACTGTGCGTGCCTCAGTTTCCCCTGTGTGCGGCATGTGTAATGAGGTGGTGGGAGAGGGGGTTTGCTGGTGCAGAGGGCCGGGTGTGACCTCGCCTAGCAGCCTGGACCCCGGACAATGGCCTGGACATGATAGAACTTAGCAACCGGTGACCTGGTGGCCCAGCCTGTGTTGGGAGCCGGCCATTTCTGGCCAGTGGGAGGACAAAGGACGAAGAGAGAGGGCCCCAGCTATCTGTTTTCCCAGAAGGAAGACAAAGGGTGGAGGTGGGGCTGTGGGGAAGGTGATATAGGGGGGTCAGCTGGAAGGAAGTCACTTCTGTACTGGGACAAAGAGGGGTCTGGCTGCACCTGGACTGGGACAGACCCACCTGGACTGGGAGAGACCAGCTGGACGGTGCTGAGACTGGCCAGGCCCGAGCCCCTGACAACTGCCTGGGCTGTATCCAGACATTCAATCAACCCTCCTGTTTTACGCCGGCTGAGAGTCCCTGTGGGAGGCTCATGGTGAGAGCCAGGCGGGCTGGAGGCTCTGAGAGGTGCAGTTCCAGGAGACGATGGAACCCAGGGCTTAGCCCCCAAGAGAGAGTGGACCCGGAGAAGGGCTGTCAGACGGAGGGGAGTTCCTCCCGGGATCCTACAGAGCCGAGAGAGCTTGCAGGGGCCTGTGAGTCTGTGACACACCTTCATGCATAAACGGTGAGGTGGCAAAATTTGGTGGCAAAATTTGCAGATGATACAAAACTACTCAAGTTAGTTAAGTCGCAGGCAGACTGCAAAGAGCTACAAAGGGATCTCCCGAAAGTGGGTGACTGGGCAACAAACTGGCAGATGAAATTCAATGTTGATCAATGTAAAGTGATGCATGTTGGAAAGCATCATCCCAGCTCTACATATACAACGATGGGGCCTCAATTAGCTGTTACCAGGCAAGAGAGAGATCTGGGAGTCAGTGTGGAGAGTTCTCTGAAAACTCAGAGTGCAGCGACAGTCAAAAAAGCCAGCAGAAGGTTGGACATCATTAAGAAAGGGATAGATGATAATATTGCCTCTCTATAAATCCATGGTACGCCCACACCTTGAATACTGCGTGCAGATGTGGTCGCCCCATCTCAAAAAAGATAGGGGCCTGGAATGGCTTCTGTATGAGAAGAAATTAAAACTTTTCAGCTTGGAAAAGAGACAAGGGGGGATCAGGTCGGGGTCTATAAAATCATGACTGGTGTGGAAGAAGTAAAGAAGGAAGTGTTTACTCCTTCTCATGAAACAAGAACCAATGAAATTAATAGTCAGAGGTTTAAAACAAACAAGAGGAAGTATTTCTTCACCCAATGCACAGTCAGCCTGTGGAACTCCTTGCCACAGGATGTTGTGAAAGCCAAGATTATAACAGGGTTCAAAAAAGAACTAGATAAGTTCATGGAGGTTACGTCCATCAATGGCTATTAGCCAGGATGGGCAGGGATGGTGTCCCGAGCCTCTGTTTGCTGGGAGGACAACAGAGGATGGATCACTTGATGGTTCCCTGTTCTGTTCATTCCCTCTGGGGCACCTGGCACTGGCCAATGTCAGCAGACAGGATACTGGGCTAGATGGCCCTTTGGTCTGACCCAGTGTGGCCGTTCTTATGTGTTAGGTGTAGTCAGAACTACAATATCAAAGAGGGAAGACCCAAGGGAAACCCCAGCAGGAACCATCCCGCTAGCGATGCTTGTCTACTGAGAGTCCCATCAGAGCCGAGAACACCGGGGAGGATGTGAAGATGGCCACGGCTGTAATTGTTGCACAGGGTTTTGTAGGATTTCTCTCTGCAGGACTTTTCTTAGCACTGGGGATGGCACTGACGGCCAGGGGAGAGCCCCCTAGTGACCTCTGCCCCTATTCCCTGCAGCACAGCGCCCCCAAGCAGTGCACTGGGGTATCAGGGCCAGCAGTGACGGTCAGAGGAGACTGCCCCTCTACTGAGCCCCTTCCCCTGCACCATAGCACCCCCTAGTGCAGCAGGGGTATTGAGGCCTGTCATGGACTCCCAGGGGGTGCCCACTCTTGGCCGTGCGGTCCCTGGGGGGAACCCTCTTTAGTGCAACAGCCCTTCTCGGGGGTCCACTCTCTCTCGGGGGTTAGGCCCCTCTGCCTCCTGGAACTGCACCTCTCTGAGCCTTAGCACGCCTGTCTCTGCTGTGGGTCCCCGCAGGGAGTCCACTCGGTCTGGAGCCCCAGGGCCTCCACTCCCAGAGGGAATAATGCCCCCTGATCTCTAGCCCGGAGCGACTCTCAGCCAGCGTAACACAGGAGGGTTTATTGAGCATCTGAACGCAGCACAGGAAACTCTCCGGGCCTCAGGCCTGGCCTCCCTCAGCACAGCACATCCCAGTCTCCCCTGCATCCAGGTGGGCTCTGCCTGCTCCCTCTCTCCAGCCCCAAGCCCCCCTGCTTCATAACTGGGCATCTGATCTCACCGGCCAGAAGCCCGCCTCTGTCCATTGTCTTCTCTCCAGATAAACAGGGTCATCTGGGCCTCCTCTCCCCTCTTCTGTCCTCTGGCCCCTCTGGCTGGAACCAGCTGGTCCGGTTACCAGGATCCTCTCTCCTCAGCCCATTGTCCTCCCACTGGCCAGACCCAGCTGTGACTCCTGAGCTGGGCCTCCCGGTCACCAGTCGCTGGGGTCTCCATTCTCCAGGCCATTGGCCGAGGTCCCAAGTTCCCTCGCGGGTCCCCTGTACCAACCAACTCCCTCTCCCATCACCACGTTAAACTTTAAACTTGTAAAGTTTCAGTTCTTAAGAGCCAGAACTTTTCTGTTGTGAATGGATCCACTGACTTTCCTGTTGAAAGATCCAGTGTGGAGAGCTTTGAGAAGGTCTCAGATGGAGTGAAAGCTGTTAAGAAAGTTAAACAGTCCTCTAACCAAGTGGCTGTGTTTGGCCAGCTTGTTGGAGAGACAAGGTTGTTGAGAGAGGAATGTTTCCATGCTAGTTCTGTAAGTAAACAGTATGTGGCCCAGGTCAAGATGGGGGCTCTTAACCAAGAGAGCCCGAATTGCAGCCCTCCAGACTGGAGCCCTGGGAGAAGACCCAATCCCAGTTTGACCCCCTGGGGTTTTGGGGTGGCCAAAGGGCACGGGCCACATAAACCTTCCTACATGCGGCCTGCGAGTGCTATCGACCACCCCCGACCTAAGGGAGGATGTGAAACTGGAAGGGCCTGGTGTAACTCCCACCAAGGAACGGGAGAGATGCTGGGGCATCCATGGGAACGCTGGTGGCTTCGAACTTCCCCAGATCACCGGCTAAAGTGACCCCGCTCAGTTCGATCTCGAAGGGGGGAGAGATGTGACGAAGCAGAACAGTTCTTAATGTTTCCTCTGAATAGTGTGGGGGCGCCTCAGTTTCCCCTATGCAGTTCTTAAGTATCTAGGGTGTGGGATAAGGGTGTATGATCCTTGCAGAGCCCTAGAGGGCAGGTGTGTGCAGGGGTCTGGACACAGAGAATGGCCGACACCCTGTTTCCTGGCACCTGAGGGCCTGGCCCTTCCCCCCTGCAAGGTGAGAGCTAAAGGGTTGGAGAATAAAGGAATCCGGTGCCCTCCTGGCCCTGAAAGGGACAAAGCCCAGAGGACCCTGCCTGGGCGGACTCGCTGGGGGAAGCGCACGGAGGGGCAGAGGAGGCTGAATGCTCCGAGGTCAGACCCAGGAAGGTGGAGCCGGGGGAGCTGTGTGTCCTGCAGACAGGCTGCTCCCAGAGAGGAGACTTCCCCAGAGTCCTGCCTGGCTTCGTAGGGAGCAGTTCCAGAGCATCGCCCAGGGACTCCGTGACACCCCCTAGCTGCGGCCCCAAGACCGGAGAAGCTCTGTCCCCACACCCCGGCCAGGGGCCCAGTGGGGAGTGAGGGCAGCAGCTCCGCCGCTCTTCCGGGCTCGGCGGCAATTCGGCAGCAACTGCTTGGGGTGGCAAAATTGGTAGAGCCGCCCCTGGCTCCAGGGGGCCCCACTTGGCCAGGGCCCCTGGACACACAGGCCCCATAGGCCCAGTGGCTGATCCACCACTGGTTGCAGAGAGTGGGGGGCGATCCCTGTGTCGGTGTTTTAGCCCCTTCTCCCACCCCAACAGACGCTGGTTCTGTTCCTGCAGGGGAAACCGACACGTTCACGGTCAGTGCAGCCGTGGGGAGAACCCCCCAGATCCACCCCCAAGAGCTCCCTCCCCTGCACTCACAGCCCCCCGTTCCCAAGGCCTGCGGAAAGGTGGGTCTTGTGTGACTCCCGCCGGTCACAGACTCTATTTCCGACCCCGGGGCGGGGGGCAGAGGTGCAAGAGGACCTACTGGTCAGGCTCCCTGGCTGGCCTCAGGTGGGGTGGGGCGGGGCAGGTGATCTCTCATGCAGCCGGGTTCTGAGCTACGTATGGGTGAACCCCCTGCCCCCGAGCCCCATGGGCAGGCAGTGCCAACCCTGGTAGGGGACACACTCCCAGAGAGGCTGAACGAGGGATGGACTGAATTGGGGTGGAGGGGAAGTGGGGGGCTGTGTCTCCCCTGTTTAACTCCTGTCTCTTGTCGATAGCAGGGTGAGAATTTCTCAAACCCACCATCTGGGTGAGCCCCAGCAGGGTGGTGGCTCTCGGGGGAAGCGTCACCATCCGCTGTGAGGGTTGGCTCCCAGCCCTCCCAGCAAAGAACCCAGGGAATGAATGGACCCTAGAGACTGGACTCTGTGTGATGGGAGTTCGTCGCAGTTTTCAAAAGTGTCCTTCCTTGTGGGGTGGCCCCAGTCTTGGGGGATCTCAGGATATAGGGTCCCAAGAACGAGGGAGCTGAGGCGTGGTGTCTGTGGGGCTGGGAGCCCAGCTGCAGGAGGGGATGTGGTTTGCTGGGCGTTGCAGGGAGCTGGCTTTGCTCTGACCGTGGTAGATTTGGGCTGGAGATTGCAGAGAAACCAGCTGATGGGGAAGAAAGGGGCCGAGCGCATCACGGGGTTCCTGGGGCTGCAGCCCCCGGCGCAGTTCCTCATTCTGCTCACACTCGGGCCTCAGGCTGGGTGGAGCTGGACACTGGGGTGTTGGTGGCAGCACTGGGGGGCCCCCCACTGCCCCATCATGGTGTCTGCTCTCACCATCATCCTCCTCAGTAAGTATCGGAGACAGCCAGGGCGTGTGGCCATGCGGGGCGGGGGGGATCTGAGACCAGGGCGTGTGGCCATGCGGGGCGGGGGGATCTGAGATTAGGGCGTGTGGCCATGGTGGGGATCTGAGACCAGGGCGTGTGGCCATGCGGGGCAGGGGGAATCTGAGACCAGGGTGTAGGATCCAGTTGCTCTGGGATGTGACCCCTTAACACCACTTTTCTCTCCAGGCTGCTGGCTGGCGGGGCACAGCGGGGCGTGGGGAGGTGAGTAACCTGTGGGGAGGTCTGTGGTAACATCAAGGATGGGGGAGGGAATGCGTGGGGTGGGGAAAAGAGGAATCGAGCCCTGAACCTTCCCCAAAACACAACCCAAACTCGCCCTGTGAAGACCTGTCACAGTTCTCCCGACCCCATGGAGTTACTAGGAGCCGAATCTGGCTCCCAGGCTCTGACAAAGAAGCCAGGATTTGAACCGTTCACTGGTTCAAAGTTCTGCCCCACCCAGGCTGTGAGGATCGGCGGGAGGGACATGTGGATTTATTTCAGCTCATACAAACGCTAAAAGGGCCTGTCCGTGGGCTCTAGATCCCCTCAGGGAACCGAAAGGTTTCCGGTCAGAGCAGCCATGGGGGAGAACCCCCCAGATCCACCCCTGCCCCGAGATCCACCCCCAACCGCTTCCTACCCTGCACTCACAGCCCCCTGTTCCCAAGGCCTGGGGGAAGGAGGGTCTTGTGTGACTCCTGCCGGTCACAGACTCTATTTCCGACCCCAAAGCGGGGGGCAGAGCTGCAGGGGGCCACTGGTCAGACTCCCAGACTGTCCTTAGGTGGGGCCGTGGGGAAAGGTGATCTCTCATGCAGCCGGGTCCAGAGCTATGTATGGGTGAATCCCCTGTCCCCACGCCCCATGGGCAGGCAGTGCCATCCCTGGTAGGGGACAGACTCCCAGAGAGGCTGAATGACAGATGAACTGAACTGGGGCGGGAGGGAGGCAGGGGTGGGGTGTCTCCCTTGTTTAACTCCTGTCTCTTGTTGAAAGCAGGGCGAGAATTTCTCACGCCCACCGTCTGGCCCAGCACGGTGGTGGGGTTTGCGGGAAGCATCACCATCCGCTGTGAGGGTCGGTACCCGGGCATAAAGTTCTTTCTGCGTAAAGCCCTGGGCCTAGCAGAGAGGACGCCCGGCCGGGGAGCTGCAGAGCAGGGGGGGCCTTTCCCAGCCGACATATCAGTTAGGGGGTGACGGGCGGAGCTGAAGGTTATAAACCTCAGTGTGTAGTAGAGACTTGTACAGTCCCCTACAAGTCAGGGGTGGTGCACTGCACAGAACCCAGGAATCCTGGACCCCGTCTCTCCTGCTGTCACCCCACTCCCTTCCCAGAGCTGGGGAGAGAACCTGGCTCCCAGCCCTCCCAGCAGAGAAGCCAGGGAGTGAATGGACCCTGGAGATGAGCTGTGATGAAGGGGAACTGTTCTTAATGGGTCGTCTGAATAGTGTGGGGGTGCCTCAGTTTCCCCTGTGCAGTTCTTAAGTATCTAGGTGGTGGGGTAAGGGTGTGTGATCATTGCAGAGCCCTAGAGGGCAGGTGTGTGCAGGGGTCTGGACACAGAGACTGGCCAATCCCCTGTTTCCTGGCAACTGATGGCCTGGGCCCTTCCCCCCTGCAAGATGAGAGCTAAAGGGTTGGAGAACAAAGGAATCAGGTGACCTCCTGGCCCTGGAAAGGGACAAAGCCCAGAGGAGGAGGAGGGGCTGGAGGGAATTTCAGTTTGGGGCTTGCTGGGACATGGAGTGAAGGGCAGACGGGGTTGTCTGGCTCACTGCCCCCCAAAATGGACCCAGCTGAGGGGTCCTGTTCTCTGCACCTACAAGCTCTGTGTTAGACCATGTTCCTGTCGTCTAATAAACCTTGTTTTACTGGCTGGCTGAGAGGCACGTCTGACTGCGGAGTTGGGGTGCAGGACCCTCTGGCTTCCCCAGGATCCCTGCCTGAGCAGACTCGCTGTTGGAAGCGCACGGAGGGGCAGAGGAGGCTGAATGCTCCGAGGTCAGACCCAGGAAGCTGAAAGCTGTGTGAGCTGTGTGTCCTGCAGACAAGCTGCTCACAGAAAGGTGACTTCCCCAGAGTCCTGCCTGGCTTCATCGGGAGCAGTTCCAGATCTTCACCCAGGGACTCCGTGACAACTGGTGGCAGAGGTGGGATCTACTGCACCCCATGGTTGGCACTTCCTGCAGTAAGTGATTGCGGAGAAGTAAAACAAAGGGGGATTGACGAGGACCAGGCGTGCTGAAGATTCAGAGAGAGACGGTTTCAGGGGGCGGTTAACCCCTGGGAGTGTGTGACCAGCGAGAAGAACTTTTGCAGTAACAGGGTCCCCCGGGGGATTGCAGCGACCGGTCCCGGGGCGGAGGAGTCTGCAGCTCGACCCTGGCAAAGAGGTGGTGACCTCGAGAAGGGCTGGCACACTAGGGGTTCTCCCTGGAGACCGTGGGGAGCTGAGAGCACCCGGGCCTGTGAGTCCACAACAACTTGGGAAGAGCGGAGTGATGGCCTGTCACCGTCTCCTTAAAAAGGACATTATAATCCTGTGCAAAAAGAAAGGGTTGAGCATTGGAAAGTTCACCAAAGCACAGTTAATCGTGCAGCTGGAGGAGGATGACCGCTCTAAGGAACAGATTTCTGACCCCAAATGGGGCTATAGCAGGATCTGGGAGCAGCTGGAGTGGGAGTCAGGCATCCCCAAGACTCCTGTCCCGGACCAGATGAGGGTCTTCACAATCGGGTTCCCCATCGGGGGATCGGAGACGGACGGGATTGGAGCTGAGTCCGAGAGAGCCAGAGGACTGTGAGAGACAGCGAGAGCCCGAGAAAGAGCTGCAGAAGCAGCAGCAGCATGAACTGGCGGTGGGGGAGCGGAGAGGCCTAGGGGACCCCCCAGGGGTGAGTGGGGATAGACCCCGGGGGGCCAGTTCCACAGGGAACTTCGAGACTAAATTGCTGCCCCTGGATAAGGACATGGGGATGTGGATGCCCACCTCACTGCCTTTGAGCAGGCTGGAGATTTGAATGAGGGGGACCCTGCGGAAAAGCCCCGGTGTCTAGCTCCCTTGCTGGGTCCCAAGGCCATCGACTCCGTCAGCCAGGTTAGTGGGGAGGTGGACAGGCTCCCACTCCTGACCCCAACCTATATGTCTGTGTGGAGTTTCTTGGGGCCAGGCCCCTGGGACCCCCAGTGGGAGCAGAAGGTGATGGTCAATGGGGAGACATTCCTGGGGTGGTGAGACCCTGGGTCAGAGGGACCTGGAGTCAGGCCCTGGGTGGTGCAGCCTCAGATGCTGAGGGGCTGTGTGAGCTGGGTGAGGGTCCCAGGGACGAAGCCCCTCACCCTGCCTATGGCCCAGACCCCTGTGCAGACCCAGGAGGGGTCGGGCTGGCCGGCCGTTGGGGTGCTCCAGGATACCAACTGCGAGATCCTGTTGTGGGGTGACTGTGTCTCTTTGGGACAGGATCCAGGTCCTGCTCCTGTAACTGCCGAGGGTTTGAATTTGAATCCAGGGAACCAATTGGTGGAGAGGGAAATGGTCAGTGAAAATGCAAATGACCTGGCTGGCAGGGGGGAGGAGCGGCAAGGCCTGTAACCAGTTGTCATGGAGTGTGGGGGAGTCCAGGCCCTGCACCCCTCTTCCTGGGATTCACTGAGACTCTCAGCCAGGCTGTAAAGCGGAAGGTTTATTGGAAAATAGGAACACAGTCCAAAACAGAGCTTGTGGGTACACCCAGGACCCCTCAGTCAAGTCCTTCTGGGGGAGCAGGGAGCTTAGACCCCAGCGCTGGGGTTTCCTGCGTTGCTCCACCCAGCCCCAAACTGAAACTAAACCCCCCCAGCAGGCTCCCTTCTGCAGCCTCTGTTCACATTCCTGGGCAGAGGTGTCACCTCCCCCTCCCCCTCCTGGCTCAGGTGACAGGCTCTCAGGTCTCCCGTCCCCAGGGCACATTCCCAGGTCAACACTCCCCCCTCCCTGCTGCGTCACATCCTCACATCTCTCCCCCCTTCCAGACTGAACTGAGCGGGGTCACTGTGACCAGTGACCTGGGGAAGTTCAGGCCCCCCTCTCCGGGACAGCGCATCCGCTATCAGGTTGGCACTTCCCTTCACGTGGACCACGTCCATGTCGTAATCCTGCAGGAGCAGGCTCCTTCTCAGGAGTTTGGCGTTGGCTCCTTTCATCTGGTGAAGCCAGGTCAGGGGAGAGTGGTCGGTGTACACGGTGAAGTGTCGCCCGAAGAGATAGGGCTCTGGTTTCTTGAGGGCCCACACCATGGCCAGGCACTCCTTCTCGACGGCCGCGTAGTGTTGCTCCCGGGGTAGCAACTTCTTGCTCAGGTACACGATGGGGTGTCTCTCCCCCTTTTCATCCTCCTGCATTAACACCGCCCCCAGTCCCGTGTCTGAGGCGTCGGTGAACACCATAAAGGGTTTGTCACAGTCTGGGTTTGCCAGAACTGGGCCACTGACCAGAGCCTCCTTCAGCACCCAGAAAGCCTCCTGGCACTGCTCAGTCCAGACCACCTTGTCTGGCTTCCCCTTCTTTCATAGCTCAGTGATGGGGGTGGCACAAACCTTCAGTAGTATCCTGCCAACTCAGTAAAGGCTTGGACCTGCTTTTTGGTGTGGGGAGCGAGTCAGTCTCTGATCACCTCCACCTTTGCTGGTTCCGGCTTTAGGCGGCCGCTCCCCACCCGATGGCCCAGGTAAGATACTTCCGCCATCCCCACCTTGCACTTCTCCACTTTTACAGTCAGCCCAGCCCCCTGGAGTCGGTCCAGCACTTGTCTAACCTGGGACACATGGTCCTCCCAGGTCTGGCTAAACACACAGATGTCATCAATATACGCCACGGCAAAACTCTCCATCCCCCTCAGGTATCAAGCTCCTCCCAGCTTGTCTAGGAGCTCGTCAGGCCTGGGCATGGGGTAGGCATCAGACACAGTGATGGCATTGAGCTTCCGATAGTCCACACAGAACCGGACCGACCCGTCCTTTTTGGGGACCAGCAGCACCAGTGAGGCCCAAGGGCTGGCAGATGGCTGGATCATCCCCAAAGCCAGCATGTCCCGGACCTCTCTTTCCAGGTCCTGAGCAGTTTTCCCTGTGACTCGGAAGGGGGAGCATCTTATCGGCGGGTGCGACCCTGTCTGCACCCTGTGGACAGTCAGATTACTGCATCCAGGCTGGTTGGAAAACAGCTGTCCGTACGGATGCAGCACCCCCCTGACCTCAGCTTGCTGGCCAGGGGTCAGCTGATCTGAGAGGGGAATTGTTTCCAGGGGGGAACCAGCTCTGGTCCCAGGGAATAGATCTACTAAAGGGTCATCTCCCTGCTCCTCCCACTGTCCACACACGGCCAACACCACATTCTCCCTGGCATAATATGGCTTCATCATATTCACATGGTACACCCGGCGGTGGTGCGCCTGGATAGACAGCTCCACCTCATAGTTTACCTCATTGAGCTGCTTGACGACCTTGAAAGGGCCCTCCCAGGCGGCCTGTAGTTTGTTCTTTTTCACTGGGATGAGAACCATCACCGGATCCCCGGTGGTGTAGGCACGGGCCCGCGCCGTGCGGTCATACCAGACCTTCTGCTTCTTCTGGGCTCTGGCCAGATTCTCCCTGGCCAGGCCCATGAGTTCAGCCAATCTCTCTCGGAAGATCAGGACATACTCCACTACTGACTCTCCATCGGGAGTGGCCTTCCCCTCCCACTCGTCTCTCATCAGGTCCAGGGGGCCCCTCACCCTCCTGCCATATAACAGTTTGAAAGGCGAAAATCCGGTAGACTCCTGGGGCACCTCCCTGTACTTGAACAGCAGGTGAGGTAAGTACTTGTCCCAATCCTGCGGGTGCTGGTTCATAAAGGTTTTCAGCATCATCTTTAGTGTCCCCTTGAACCTCTCCACCAGCCCATTGGACTGGGGGTGATAAGCTGAGGCCCAGTCGTGCCGGACCCCACATTTCTCCCACAAGCACCGGAGCAGGGCCGACATGAAGTTGGAGCCTTGGTCTGTCAACACTTCCTAGGGGAACCCCACTCGGCTGAAAATGGTCAGGAGCGCATCGGCCACGGTGTCGGCTTCAGTGGAAGCTAAGGGCACTGCCTCGGGGTAGCGGGTGGCGAAATCTACCACGACCAGAATGTATTTCTTCCCCGACCGGGTCATCTTGCTGAGAGGCCCCACGATGTCCATGGCCACCTTCTGGAAAGGCTCCTCTATGATGGGCAAAGGTCTCAAAGCCGCTTTCCCCTTGTCCCGGGCCTTCCCCACCCTCTGACAGGGGTCACAGGATCGGCAATTCTGCCGGACCGTGGTAAAGACCCCGGGCCAGTGAAAGTTCTGTAGCAACCTCTGCCGGGTGCGCCGGATTCCCTGGTGCCCTGCGAGGGGGATGTCATGGGCCAGGTACAGGAGCTTGCAGCGATACTTCTGGGGGACCACCAGCTGCCTCCTGATCCCACAGGACTCTACTTCCCTTGTGGGAGCCCATTCTCGGTATAGGAACCCCTTCTCCCACAGGAACCTCTCCTGGCAGCCTCTCCTCATGGTCCGTAGCACACTGAGGTCGGCCAGGTCCCTGAGCTTCCACAAGGAGGGATCTTTCCTGAACTCGGCCTGGAACTCAGCAGCTGGGGAAGGGCTGGGGACCGGTTCCCCCTCATTGGCCGGGTCTGAGGCCTCAGCCTCTCTGAGCCGTGCCCCTCGGCGCTCCCTCCCCACCAGGGTAGTGTCCTGCGCCTCCGGTGTGGTACCCTCCCCAAGGTCGGGGCGCAGTGCCCCTCCCTGGCTCTGGCTACGGGTCACAACCAGGGCGGTCTGGGGCTTGCTTGGCCAGTCCTCTAGGTCTCCCCACATCAAAACCTCAGTGGGCAAATGGATGTACCCCCACATCCTTGGGGCCCTCCTTGGCCCCCCATTTCAGGTGTACCCTTGCCACGGGCACTTTAAATGGGGTGCTGCCCACCCCCGTCAGAGTCAGGTAGGTGTTGGGCACCACCCGATCTGGGGTCACCACCTCGGGCCGGGCCAGCGTCACCTCCACGCCCGTATCCCAGTATCCATTGACCTTCCTCCCATCCACCTCCAGGGGAACAAGGCACTCTCTCCGGAGGGACAGCCCCGCGCCCACCCTGTAAACCGAGCACCCTGAGTCCAGAGCATCCAGCCCTCTGGCGGAGCTGGCCTGGGGTACTCTTCCCTCCTGAGCAGGTGGTAAACTGGCAGCCCCCCTTGCCTGTGTTGTCTTCCCCTCGTGCAGCTGGGTCCCTGCCCAGTTAAGCCTGGGTAGGTTGGGTCTGCTCAGTCTGTCCCTGAGCCTGGGGCACTGGGTCCATACGTGGCCTCTCTGGCCACAGTGATAGCAGCTCAGGTCACGTTGGTCCCCTCGAGCGGTTGGAGGGGCCTTACGCCAGGCATTCCCCTTGGGAGGGGGCTCTCCCTATTTCCCCGCTGGGAGGCCCCATGGTGACTCTCTCTCTGCATCGGGGGGGGCCTGTTCTTTTGGGACTGCTCTCTGCTACCCCCTGACTGTTCACAAACTCGTCGGCCAGCTGCCCTGCGTCCTGGGGGTTCTCGAGCTTTTTGTCCACCAACCACAGCCTCAGGTCGGAAGGGCACTGTTCATACAGTTACTCCAGTACGATTAGGTCAAGCAGGTCCTCTTTACCTTGAGCCCAGCTATCCACTTGCGGGCATATCCCTGCATTCGGTTGACCAGTTGTAGGTATGTGACCTCAGGCATTTTACGCTGACTCCGGAACCTTCTCCGGTACATAGAATCATAGAATATCAGGGTTGGAAGGGACCTCAGGAGGTCATCTAGTCCAACCCCCTGCTCAAAAGCAGGACCCATCCCCAATTAAATCATCCCAGCCAGGGCTTTGTCAAGCCTGACCCAAAAAACTTCCAAGGAAGGAGATTCCACCACCTCCCTAGGTAACGCATTCCAGTGTTTCACCACCCTCCTAGTGAAAAAGTTTTTCCTAATATCCAACCTAAACCTCCCCCACTGCAACTTGAGACCATTACTCCTTTTCCTGTCATCTTCTACCACTGAGAATAGTCTAGAACCATCCTCTCTGGAACCACCTCTGAGGTAGTTGAAAGCAGCTATCAAATCCCCCCTCATTCTTCTCTTCTGCAGACTAAACAATCCCAGTTCCCTCAGCCTCTCCTCATAAGTCATGTGTTCCAGACCCCTAATCATTTTTGTTGCCCTTCGCTGGACTCTTTCCAATTTATCCACATCCTTCTTGTAGTGTGGGGCCCAAAACTGGACACAGTACTCCAGATGAGGCCTCACCAATGTCGAATAGAGGGGGACGATCACATCCCTCGATCTGCTCGCTATGCCCCTACTTATACATCCCAAAATGCCATTGGCCTTCTTGGCAACAAGGGCACACTGTGGACTCATATCCAGCTTCTCGTCCACTGTCACCCCTAGGTCCTTTTCCGCAGAACTGCTGCCGAGCCATTCGGTCCCTAGTCTGTAGTTGTGCATTGGGTTCTTCTGTCCTAAGTGCAGGACCCTGCACTTATCCTTATTGAACCTCATCAGATTTCTTTTGGCCCAATCCTCCAATTTGCCTAGGTCCCTCTGTATCCTATCCCTGCCCTCCAGCGTATCTACCACTCCTTCCAGTTTAATATCATCCGCGAACTTGCTGAGAGTGCAATCCACACCATCCTCCAGATCATTTATGAAGATATTGAACAAAACCGGCCCCAGGACCGACCCCTGGGGCACTCCACTTGACACCGGCTGCCAACTAGACATGGAGCCATTGATCACTTCCCGTTGAGTCCGACAATCTAGCCAACTTTCTACCCACTTTATAGTGCATTCATCCAGCCCATACTTCTTTAACTTGCTGACAAGAATACTGTGGGAGACCGTGTCAAAAGCTTTGCTAAAGTCAAGGAACAATACATCCACTGCTTTCCCTTCATCCACAGAACCAGTAATCTCATCATAGAAGGCGATTAGATTAGTCAGGCATGAACTTCCCTTGGTGAATCCATGCTGACTGTTCCTGATCACTTTCCTCTCATGTAAGTGCTTCAGGATTGATTCTTTGAGGACCTGCTCCATGATTTTTCCAGGGACTGAAGTGAGGCTGACTGGTCTGTAGTTCCCAGGATCCTCCTTCTTCCCTTTTTTAAAGATTGGCACTACATTAGCCTTTTTCCAGTCATCCGGGACTTCCCCCGTTCGCCACAAGTTTTCAAAGATAATGGCCAATGGCTCTGCAATCACAGCCGCCAGTTCCTTCAGCACTCTCGGATGCAACTCATCCGGCCCCATGCACTTGTGCACATCCAGCTTTTCTAAATAGTCCCTAACCACCTCTTTCTCCACAGAGGGCTGGCCATCTATTCCCCATGTTGTGATGCCCAGCGCAGCAGTCTGGGAGCTGACCTTGTTTGTGAAGAGAGAGGCAAAAAAAGCATTGAGTACATTAGCTTTTTCCACATCCTCTGTTGCTAGGTTGCCTCCCTCATTCATTAAGGGGCCCACACTTTCCTTGGCTTTCTTCTTGTTGCAACATACCTGAAGAAACCCTTCTTGTTACTCTTAACATCTCTCGCTAGCTACATCTCGGGGGTCAGCCCAAACTCATGGAGCAAGGCCTGTTTGAACAGTTCGTAGTCCCCTGCCTCTGCCCCTGTCATTCGGCTGTACACCTCCACGGCTTTGGGGTCCAGTAAGGGGGTGAGAAACTGGAGCCTGTCTGCAGGGTCAACCCTGTACATCTCTCAGGCATTCTCAAAGGCCGTCAGGAAGCTATCTATGTCCTCTCCCTCCTTCCGCTGGGCCAGGAAGCACTTATCAAAGCTCCTTGCAGTTTTGGGTCCCCCCTCACTCACCGCAGCCGGGGCCCCACTGCTCCTCAGCCTGGCCAGCTCCAGTTCATGCTGTCTCTGTTTCTCCTTCTCCTCCTGCTCATGCCTACGTTGCCTCTCCTTCTCCTGATGTTCCCGCTCCTTCTCCTGCTCATGTTGACGTTGTTTTTCATGATCCTCCAGATCCCTCATTTTCATCTCCCTCTCCCATTCCAGCCGCATCCGCTCCAGGGATGGGGAGCTCTGCCGGGAGGATCCCCTGCTGACTGATGGGGTCAGGGTGCCCTCGGTATTCGCCGGGCTTCCCCCAACCCCTACCCCAGGCCTAGGTAGGACGGGTCTCAGGATGTTCTGGGCAGCAGTCTGACCCCTCCCAGCTTGGTCAGGCCCCAGTGCCCACGCTGCATCAGCTGGGCGGCTTCCCTCTGGGACAGGGATCGAGTCATCCGCGCGATCCCTCTCCTCCAACTGGGCAATCAGCTGTTCCTTGGTGGACCTCCCAATGCGCAGCCCCCTCTGCCTGCACAGCTCCACCAGGTCGCTCTTAAGACGTTTAGCGTACATCTCCCTGCTGGCCACTCGCAGGCCGGGCAGCTCTCTATGGTTTCCAGATTCTGGATTCACTGAGATTCTCAGCCAGCCAGTAAAACAGAAGGTTTATTGGACAACAGGAACACAGTCCAAAACAGAGCTTGTGGGTACACCCAGGACCCCTCAGTCGAGTCCTTCTGGGGGAGCAGGGAGCTTAGACCCCAGCCCTGGGGTTCCCTGTGTTCCTCCACCCAGCCCCAAACTGAAACTAAACCCCCCCAGCAGGCTCCCTCCTGCAGCCTCTGTCCACATTCCTGGGCAGAGGTGTCACCTCCCCCTCCCCCTCCTGGCTCAGGTGACAGGCTCTCAGGTCTCCCATCCCCAGGGCACATTCCCAGGTCAACACTCCCCCCTCCCTGCTTCGTCACATTTCACACCAGACCCCTGGGGCTGGGTGGGACAGAGAGATGCTCCCCGCCCCCCTTGCACACCTGAGGGGGGGGCCTCAGGCTGGCTCTGATGCAGTGAGGAAAGCAGCGAGCTCGCTGCCTACCCCCACTGGGACAAAAAGGGCAGCGCTGGGCACAGTGGGAACTGAGACCCCAGCTGAGACGGGGGAGACACAGGCAGGAGAGGGGATCTGTTGGGAGTTGCAAGGTGCTTGGTTAAGGAAAGTTTGGATGAGCCTAGGCAGCCTTGTGAGCTGATGGCTGTGTCTAGTCAGCAGGGTGGGAAGGCGAGGAGAGTGGAAGATGAGTGTCCCTGGACCTTACCTGTTAGCTGGGTGGAGAATTGGGACAGTGAAGGAAATGTGCCTTTGTCTGTCAGGGGTATTGACTTGCCCATGGATGGAACTAACCTGATCTCCAAGCAGTTGTCTGCGACCAGCCTTGTGTGCTGGGACAAGGGGAATGAGACCCCAAGCTGGGTGTCTGGTGAAGGAGAAAGTGTGTCTGGCTCTTTGTCTGTGGAGCAGACAGAAGGGGCCTTTCAGCCTGTGATGGTCGAGGGTCGTGCAGTTGTCTCAGAGTTGGTTCTGGATTCAGTTAAAGCCCAGGAAGGGAATGGTCCTAAGTTTGTGTCTGCTCGGGAGAATGGCCCTGTAACTAGGTCGCATCCAGTTAGTGTCTATGCAAAATCCCAGAGAGTAGACAATTCTGGTGCTTGTATTTTGCCTGTTGCTAGTGTGTTGTTGGGAAAGGGTGTAGCAACTCTGTCTAATCAGGGTGAGATCCTAGCCAGGGCACAAGGAGAGCATGAAGGTGATGTGATTGTGTTACCTGCTGAGGGTGCGGAAACCTGTAGCAAGAAGGAAAACATTCCTGAACTTTTTTCAGAGTAACAGCCGTGTTAGTCTGTATTTGCAAAAAGAAAAGGAGTACTTGTGGCACCTTAGAGACTAACCAATTTATTTGAGCAGAAGTTTTCCTGAGCTACAGCTCACTTCATAGGATGCATACTGTGGAAACTGCAGAAGACATTATATACACAGAGACCATGAAACAATACCTCCCCCCACCCCACTCTCCTGCTGGCAATAGCTTATCTAAAGTGACCACTCTCCTTACAATGTGTATGATAATCAAGTTGGGCCACTTCCAGCACAAATCCAGGTTTTCTCACCCTCCGTCCCCCTTACACACACACAAACTCACTCTCCTGCTGGTAATAGATGGGCCAGATGGGCCAGAGGTAATTCTGGATGTAAGGGAGACCCAGAAAGAGTCTGTTGTTGCTCAGGAAAGTGTCCCTCTAGAGCAAGCCCTAGGTAAAGAGGGTAAGAGCAGAATTTCTGGGAGGGGTGAATTGTTGCATAGAAAAGCCCCTCAGGAAAGGAATCCTCATGGAGCCTTTGCAAGCAGTTTACTGCAGCTGAAGGGTGTGAAAGTGATTTAATCAAGAAAGTTTCAGTTCCTAAGGGCCATCAATTTTCTGTTGTGAATGGATCCACTGACTTTCCTGTTGAAGGATCCAGTGTCGATAGCTTTGAGAAGGTCTCAGATGGGGTGAAAGCTGTTAAGAAAGTTAAACATTCCTATAATCAAGTGGCTGTGTTTGGCCAGCTTGTTGGGGAGAAGACCCAATCCCAGTTTGACTCCCTGGGGTTTTGGGGTGGTCAAAGGGCACGGGCCTCATAAACCTGCCCACATGCGGCCTGCGAGTGCTATCGACCACCCCCGACCCAAGGGAGGGCATGAAACTGGAAGGGCCTGGTGTAACTCCAACCAAGGAATGGGAGAGGTGCTGGGGCATCCATGGGAACGTTGGTGGTTTCGAACTTCCCCAGGTCACCGGCTAAAGTGACCCCGCTCAGTTCGATCTCGAAGGGGGGAGAGATGTGATGAAGTGGGACTGTTCTTAATGTTTCCTCTGAATGGTGTGAGGGTGCCTCAGTTTCCCCTATGCAGTTCTTAAGTATCTAGGTGGTGGGGTAAGGGTGTGTGATCATTGCAGAGCCCTAGAGGGCAGGTGTGTGCAGGGGACTGGACACAGAGAATGGCCAACACCCTGTTTCCTGGCAACTGATGGCCTGGGCCCTTCCCCCCTGCAAGGTGAGATCTAAAGGGTTGGAGAACAAAGGAATCCGGTGCCCTCCTGGCCCGGGAAAGGGACAAAGCCCAGAGGAGGAGGAGGGGCTGGAGGGAGTTTCAATTTGGGGCTGGCTGGGGACATGGAGTGAAAGGCAGACGTGGTTGTCTGGCTCACTGCCCCCCAAAATGGACCCAGCTAAGGGGTCCAGTTCTCTGCACCTACAAGCTCTGTTTTAGACCATGTTCCTGTCGTCTAATAAACCTTCTGTTTTACTGGCTGGCTGAGAGTCACATCTGACTGCGGAGTTGGGGGGCAGGACCCTCTGGCTTCCCCAGGAGCCCCACCTGAGCGGACTCACTGTGAGAAGCGCACGGAGGGGCAGAGGAGGCTGAATGCTCTGAGTTCAGACCCAGGAAGGTGGAAGCCGTGTGAACTGTGTGTCCTGCAGACAGCCTGCTCCCAGAGAGGAGACTTCCCCAGAGTCCTGCCTGGCTTCATGGGGAGCAGGTCCAGAGCATGGCCCGGGGACTACGTGACACCTTGTCTCCCCAACAAGCTGGACACACAGGCCCCATAGGCCCACTGACTGATCCACCATTGGTTGAAGAGAGTGGGGGATGATCGCTGTGTCGGTGTTTCAGTCCCTTTCCCCGCCCGACAGACGCTGGTTCTGTTCCTGCAGGGGAAACCGACACATTCACGGTCAGTGCAGCCGTGGGGAGAAACCCCCAGATCCACCCCCAAGAACTCCCTCCCCTGCACTCACAGCCCCCCGTTCCCAAGGCCTGGGGAAAGGTGGGTCTTGTGTGACTCCCGCCGGTCACAGACTCTATTTCCGACCCCGAGGCGGGGGGCAGAGCAGCAGGGGGCCACTGGTCAGACTCCCTGGCTGGCCTTAGGTGGGGCCGGGGGGACAGGTGATCTCTCATGCAGCCGGGTCCTGAGCTACGTATGGGTGAACCCCCTCTCCCCAAGCCCCATGGCCAGGCAGTGCCATCCCTGGTAGGGGACAGACTCCCAGAGAGGCTGAATGACAGATGAACTGAACTGGGGCGGGAGAGAGACAGGGGTGGGGTGTCTCCCTTGTGTAACTCCTGTCTCTTGTTGAAAGCAGGGCGAGAATTTCTCATGCCCACCGTCTGGCCCAGCACGGTGGTGGGGTTTGCGGGAAGCATCACCATCCGCTGTGAGGGTTGGTACCCGGGCATGAAGTTCTTTCTGTGTAAAGCCCTGGGCCTAGCAGAGAGGACGCCCGGCCGGGGAGCTGCAGAGCAGGGGGGGCCTTTCCCAGCCGACATATCAGTTAGGGGGTGACGGGCGGAGCTGAAGGTTATAAACCTCAGTGTGAAGTAGAGACTTGTACAGTCCCCTACAAGTCAGGGGTGGTGCAGTGCACAGAACCCAGGAGTCCTGGACCCCATCTCTCCTGCTGTCACCCCACTCCCTTCCCCTAGCTGGGGAGAGAACCTGGATCCCAGCCCTCCCAGCAGAGAAGCCAGGGAGTGAACGGACCCTGGAGACTGGCCTGGCCTGTCTCCTGCTAGGGAGCAGAGCTCTGACCCCCAGGGGCTGGGGTTTCTCCATGTCTCATGTTGTTAGCCCAGGGCTCAGAGGAAACTCTGGGCCCCTGTGGAAAGGCATCCAGGAGCCCGTCCCCAGGGCTGCCAGGTCTGACCCACCACTGAGGCTGTGTGGTGAGGACGGGGCTTGTGTCTCATGGCCTGTCTGCTTCCCCCTGCAGAGCCCAGCTACCCCAAACCCAACATCTCCCTGAGCCCCAGCGGGGGGGTCTCCCTGGGGGGAGCCGTGGCCGTCTGGTGTCGGGGGCAGCACCAGGGCATGCGGTTCGTGCTGAATAAAGAGGGACGCCATTTCCCACCGGTGGATCCGAAGGGGTTGGAGGCTATGTTTCACATCAGCAACGTGCTCCGGGAGGATGGCGGGAGGTACAACTGCTCCTATCAGAACAGATCAAAGCCGTACGCCGCATCGTCCCCCAGCGACCCCGTGGAGCTGGTGGTGAGAGGTGAGGGGCCCGGCTCGGCAACCCCATTCCCAGCCCCAGCCAGAACCTCACAGGGGCTCGGTGCTAATGGGACGCTCAGAGCCAGGCTCTGCCCTCAGCCCTGACGGGATGCCCGTCATAGAATCATAGAATATCAGGGTTGGAAGGGACCTCAGGAGGTCATCTAGTCCAACCCCCTGCTCAAAGCAGGACCAAATCCCCAATTTTTGCCCCAGATTCCAAAATGGCCCCCTCAGGGATTGAACTCATAACCTTGGATTGAACTCATAACCTTGGGTTTAGCAGGCCAATGCTCAAACCACTAAGCTATCCCTCCCCCCGTGGAGCAGCAGCCCCTGGAGACTCGGGGCAGGGAGGTGACTTTAACGCTGCCCCTTGTGGGTAGGAGCCGTGAGTCGCTATTTAATCCTGTGATCCCCTCCGCTCTGTTCTGCAGGCCCCGCCCCAGGCAGTGCCCCGGCCGGAGCTGAATGAGGCAGGGGCTGCAGGGGAAATGGTGGCTTGGTGGACACAGTGCTGGGCTGGGACCCAGGATATCTGGCCCAGCTCCTGGCGCGGCCACAGACTCTGTGTGATGGGAGCATGTCATGATTTTCAAAAGTGTCCTTCAAAAGGGCCTCAATCTTGGGGGACCTCAGGCCAAGCGCCAGAAACCGAGATGCCCACAGTTAGTGGAGACGTCTGCAAACGCTGGCCTCAGTAGCGCTGGATCCCTAGAGTTGGAGGAGTACGTAGGGCCCCGCCATGTTCAGGGCCCCTTTGTGCCAGGCGCTGCATAAACACAGAATGAAGAAATGGTCCCTGCCCCGGGAGCTCACAAACAAAGTGAATCTGTCTGTGCCTCAGTTTCCCCTTCTGTTGAATGGGGATAATGACACCTCCCTGCCTCCCTGGGGGGCTGGCAGGGTGACTCCCTTTCTGTGTGGGCCTCAGGTCCTGTCATGCTGGGCCCCGGAGACAAGCCCATGAGTCACTGTGTGTCCAGGGCAGGCCAGATGAACGAGGCAGGGGCCACAAACGGGCACAGGAGGATCCCAAGCAGTAGGGAGCCGTGGCTCGGTATCTGTGGGGCCGGGAGCCCAGCTCGCAGGGCCGGGATTCTGGGTGGGGGGACTCTGGGATCTGGGAGAGAATCTCTGCCCGGGGCCCTGGATCTGCCCGTGGCTGGGCCCTGCCAGGGAGGCTGGGGCTGGGTGGGTGCCCGGGTCTGGCTCTCACAGCCTGTCTCCTGTGCGCAGATCCCAGCTTACCCGGACCCTCCATCTCTCTGAGCCCCACTGGGGTCACCGCCCCAGGGGCAGACGTCACCATCCGGTGTCGGGGGCAGCCCCGGGACGTGAGGTTCTTCCTGCACAAGGCTGGAGACCTGAACCCGCCGCGACACATGGACCCTGCTGGGGACGGGGCCGAGTTCCACATCCCCACCGTGGGCCGGCAGCACGGAGGGAACTACTGCTGCAGCTACCGGCCCCGATCAGAGCCCTTCGTCTCCTCGCAGCCCAGCCACCCCGTGCAGCTGGTGGTAGCAGGTGAGGGGCCTGGCTCCACGTCCCCGCTCCCAGCCGGACCCTCAGAAGGTCGGCACCCAGATGGGATGCTCAGAGTCAGGCTCTGCCCAGAGCCCTGGGATTCGCCTGGACAGGGAGCGGGGAGAGTGTCACTGGGGGGTTCCCCAGCCAGTGGGGAGCAGCAGCTCCTGGAGATTTGGTGCCAAGGGAGGGGGGATCCCTTCCCCCAGGGGGAGCTGCAGAGCATTGGCCTTTCCCAGGGGATGCTCTCGCAGCTGCCCCCGCACTGGGGACGCACAGAGGAGTCTGGGCCCAGGGGCTGCCCAGCCGGCACCATCCCCAGCCACAAACCCCCCTCCCCGGGACTGACAGTAATAATCGATTGATGCTGAGTCACGGGCCGAGTTGGATTAAGGTTTCTTGGGGCCCTGGGCCAGAGCAAGGGGGATCCCTCACCACCCTTTCCTCCTGCCATCCCTCTCCTGTCCCGCCTCCTCAGCCTGCAGCCCTGCCTATGGCCCCACCCCTCTCTACCCCTTCCCCCGGTCCCTGCCCCTATTCCACCCATGGTCCCGCCCCATTCCGTCCCCCCACTGCAGCCCCGCAGCCCATTTCCTACTTTCTGTCCCCCCTGTGACAAAGCATGACTGTTCTTAATGTTTCCTCTGAATAGTGTGGGAGTGCCTCAGTTTCCCCTATGCAGTTCTTAAGTCTCTAGGTGGTGGGATAAGGGTGTATGATCACTGTAGAGCCCTAAAGGGCAGGTGTGTGCAGGGGTCTGGACACAGAGAATGGCCGACACCCTGTTTCCTGGCAACTGATGGCCTGGGCCCTTCCCCCCTGCAAGGTGAGAGCTGAAGGGTTGGAGAAGAAAGGAATCAGGTGACATCCTGGTCCGGGAAAGGGACAAAGCCCAGAGGAGGAGGGGCTGGAGAGAGTTTCAGTTTGGGGCTGGCTGGGACATGGAGTGAAGGGCAGACTTGGTTGTCTGGCTCACTTGCCTCCCAAAATGGACCCAGCTGAGGGGTCCTGTTCTCTGCACCTACAAGCTCTGTTTTAGACCATGTTCCTGTCGTCTAATAATCCTCTGTTTTACTGGCTGGCTGAGAGTCACGTCTGACTGCGGAGTTGGGGGGCAGGACCCTCTGGCTGACCCCAGGACTCCGCCTGAGCGGACTCGCTGTGGGAAGCGCACGGAGGGGCAGAGGATGCTGAATGCTCCGAGGTCAGACCCAGGAAGGCGGAAGCTGTGTGAGCTGTGTGTCCTGAAGACAGGCTGCTCACAGAAAGGCGACTGCCCCAGAGTCCTGCCTGGCTTCATGGGGAGCAGTTCCAGAGCATCGCCCAGGGACTCCGTGACAACTGGTGGCAGAGGTGGGATGTACTGCACCCCGTGGACGGCACTTCCTGCAGTAAGTGATGGGGGAACAGTAAAACGAAGGGGGATTGGCGAGGACCAAGCGTGCAGAAGGCTCAGAGAGGAGCGGTTTCGGGGGCGGTTAACCCCTAGGAGTGTGTGACCAGCGAGAAGGACTGTGCAGTAATGGGGTCCCCCTGGGGACTGCGGTGAGCAGTCTCAGGGGCGGAGGAGCCTGTGGCTTGGCCCTGGGAGAGAGAAGGACTTTTGCAGTAACAGGGTTCCCCTGGGGATTGCAGCGAGCGGTCCCAGGGGCGGAGGAGTCTGTAGCTCGAACCTGGCAAAGAGGTGGTGACCTCGAGAAGGGCTGGCACACGAGGGGTTCTCCCTGGAAACTGTGAGGAGCTGAGAGCACCCAGGCCTATGAGTCCACAACAACTTGAGAAGAACGGAGTGATGGCCTGTCACCGTCTCCTTAAGAAGGACATTGTAACCCTGTGCAGAAAGAGAGGGTTGAGCATTGGAAAGTTCACCAAGGCACAGTTCATCGTGCAGCTGGAGGAGGATGACCGCTCTAAGGAGCAGATTCCTGACCCCAAATGGGGCTATAGCAGGATCTGGGAGCAGCTGGAGTGGTAGCCAGACATCCCCAAGACTCCTGTCCCCGACCAGACGGGGGTCTTCATGATCGGGTTCCCCATCGGGGGATTGGAGATGGACGGGATTGGAGCTGAGTCAGAGGGAGCAAGAGGACTGTGAGAAAGAGCTGCAGAAGCAGCAGCAGCATGAACTGGCAGTGGTGGGGCGGAGAGGCCTAGGGGACCTCCCAGGGGTGAGTGGGGATAGACCCCGGGGGGCCAGTTCCGCAGGGAACCTCGAGACGAAATTGCTGCCCCTGGTTAAGGAGGTGGGGGATGTGGATGCCACCTCACTGCCTTTGAGCAGGCTGGAGATTTGAATGAGGGCGACCCTGCGGAAAAGCCCTGGTGTCTAGCTCCCTTGCTGGGCCCCAAGGCCATCGACTCCGTCAACCAGATGGGTGGGGAGGTGGACAGGCTCCCACTCCTGACCCCAACCTATATGTCTGTGTGGAGAATTGGGACAGTGAAGGAAATGTGCCTGTGTCTGTCAGGGGTATTGACTTGCCTATGGAGGGAGCTACCCTGATCTCCAAGCAGTTGTCTGTGACCAGCCCTGTGTGCGGGGACCAGGGGAATGAGATCCCAAGCTGTGTGTCTGGTGAAGGAGGAAGTGTGTCCGGCTCTTCTTTGTCTGTGGAGCAGACAGAAGGGGCCTTTCAACCTGTGATGGTTGAGGGTCGTGCAGTTGTCTCAGAGTTGGTTCTGGATTCAGCTAAAGCCCAGGAAGGGAACGGTCCTAAGTCTGTGTCTGCTCGGTCCTAAGTCTGTGTCTGCTCGGGAGAATGGCCCTGTAACTAGGTCGCATCCAGTTAGTGTCTATGTAAAATCCCAGAGACCAGACAATTCTGGTGCTTGTATTTTGCCTGTTGCTAGTGTGTTGTTGGGAAAGGGTGTAGCAACTCTGTCTAATCAGGGTGAGATCCTAGCCGGGGCACAAGGAGAGCATGAAGGTGATTTGATTGTGTTACCTACTGAGGGTGTGGAAACGTGTTGCAAGAAGGAAAAGATTCCTGAACTTGTGTGTGGCAAAGGGAGGAGAAGGCTTCTGACCTTTTATCTAGGAAGTCTGTCAGTTTGCCTGAAAGGGGATGTAAGTGAGACCCGGAAAGAGTCTGTTGTTGCTCAGGAAAGTGTTCCTCTAGAGCAAGCCCTAGGTGAAGAGGGTAAGAGCAGAATTTCTTTGAGGGGTGAATTGTTGCATAGAAAAGCCCCTCGAAAAGGAATCCTCATGGAGTCTTTGCAAGCAGTTTACTGCAACTGAAGGGTGTGAAAGTGATTTAATCAAGAAAGTTTCGGTTCCTAACAGCCAGAAATTTTCTGTTGTGAATGGATCCACTGACTTTCCTGTTGAAAGATCCAGCCTGGATAGCTTTGAGAAGGTCTCAGATGGAGTGAAAGCTGTTAAGAAAGTTAAACAGTCCTATAACGAAGTGGCTGTGTTTGGCCAGCTTGTTGGGGAGACAAGGTGTCACGGAGTCCCTGGGCGATGCTGTGGATCTGCTCCCCATGAAGCCAGGCAGGACTCTGGGGAAGTCTCCTCTCTGTGAGCAGCCTGTCTGCAGGACACACAGTTCACCCGGCTCCACCTTCCTGGGTCTGACCTCGGAGCATTCAGCCTCCTCTGCCCCTCCGTGCGCTTCCCAGAGCGAGTCTGCTCAGGCAGGGCTCCTGGGGAAGCCAGAGGGTCCTGCACCCCAACTCCGCAGTCAGATGTGACTCTCAGCCAGCGAGTAAAACAGAAGGTTTATTAGACGACAGGAACATGGTCTAGCACAGAGCTTTTAGGTGCAGAGAACTGGACCCCTCAGATGGGTCCAACCACGTCTGCCCTTCACTCCATGTCTCCAGCCAGCCCCAAACTGAAACTCCCTCCAGCCCCTCCTCCTCCTCTGGGCTTTGTCCCTTTCCCGGGCCAGGAGGTCACCTGATTCCTTTGTTCTCCAACCCTTTAGCTCTCACCTTGCAGGGGGGAAGGGCCCAGGCCATCAGTTGCCAGGAAACAAGGTGTCGGCCATTCTCGTGTCCAGACCCCTGCACAACCCTGCCCTCTAGGGCTCTGCAAAGATCATACACCCTTATCCCACCCCCTAGATATCTAAGAACTGCATAGGGGAAACTGAGGCGCCCCCACACTATTCAGAGGAAACATTAAGAACAGTCCCGCTTCGTCACACAAGGTTGTTGAGAGAGGAATGTCTCCATGCTAGTTCTGTAAGTAAACAGTATGTGGCCCAGGTCAAGATGGGGGCTCTTAACCAAGAGAGCCCATATTGCAGCCCTCCAGACTGGAGCGCTGGGAGAAAACCCAATCCCAGTGTGACCCCCTGGGGTTTTGGGGTGGCCAAAGGGCACGGGCCACATAAACCTTTCCACATGCGGCCTGTGAGTGCTATCGACCACCCCCGACCTGAGGGAGGATGTGAAACTGGAAGGGCCTGGTGTAACTCCCACCAAAGAAGGGGAGAGGTGCTGGGGCATCCATGGGAACGTTGGTGGTTTCGAACTTCCCCAGGTCACCGGCTAAAGTGACCCCGCTCAGTTCAGTCTCGAAGGGGGAAGAGATGTGACGAAGTGGGACTGTTCTTAATGTTTCCTCTGAATAGTGTGGGGGCACCTCAGTTTCCCCTGTGCAGTTCTTAGTATCTAGGGAGTGGGATAAGGGTGTATGATCTTTGCAGAGCCCTAGAGGGCAGGTGTGTGCAGGGGTCTGGACACAGAGAATGGCTGACACCCTGTTTCCTGGCACCTGAGGGCCTGGCCCTTCCCCCCTGCAAGGTGAGAGCTAAAGGGTTGGAGAATAAAGGAATCCGGTGCCCTCCTGGCCCCGAAAGGGACAAAGCCCAGAGGACCCCACCTGGGCGGACTCTCTGGGGGATGTGCACAGAGGGGCAGAGGAGGCTGAATGCTCCGAGGTCAGACCCAGGAAGGTGGAGCCGGGGGAGCTGTGTGTCCTGCAGACAGGCTGCTCCCAGAGAGGAGACTTCCCCAGAGTCCTGCCTGGCTTCGTAGGGAGCAGTTCCAGAGCATCGCCCAGGGACTCCGTGACACCCCCCAGCTGCGGCCCCAAGACCGGAGAAGCTCTGTCCCCACACCCCAGCCAGGGGCCCAGTGGGGAGTGAGGGCAGCAGCTCTGCCGCTCTTCCGGGCTCGGCGGCAATTCGGCAGCAACTGCTTGGGTTGGCAAAATTGGTAGAGCCGCCCCTGGCTCCAGCGGGCCCCTCTTGGCCAGGGCCCCTGGGCACACAGGCCCCATAGGCCCAGTGGCTGATCCACCACTGGTTGCAGAGAGCGGGGGGGCGATCCCTGTGTCGGTGTTTCAGCCCCTTCCCCCGCCCCGACAGACGCTGGTTCTGTTCCTGCAGGGGAAACCAACACGTTCACGGTCAGTGCAGCCGTGGGGAGAACCCCCCAGATCCACCCCCAAGAGCTCCCTCCCCTGCACTCACAGCCCCCCGTTCCCAAGGTTTGCGGAAAGGTGGGTCTTGTGTGACTCCCGCCGGTCACAGACTCAATTTCCAACCCTGGGGCGGGGGGCAGAGCTGCAAGGGGACCTACTGGTCAGGCTCCCTGGGTGGCCTTAGGTGGGGCCGGGGGGACAGGTGATCTCTCATGCAGCCGGGTCCTGAGCTAAGTGTGGGTGAATCCCCTGTCCCCAAAGCCCCATGGGCAGGCAGTGCCATCCCTGGTAGGGGACAGACTCCCAGAGAGGCTGAATGACAGATGAACTGAACTGGGGCGGGAGGGAGGCAGGGGTGGGGTGTCTCCTTTGTTTAACTCCTGTCTCTTGTTGAAAGCAGGGCGAGAATTTCTCATGCCCACCGTCTGGCCCAGCACGGTGGTGGGGTTTGCGGGAAGCATCACCATCCGCTGTGAGGGTTGGTACCCGGGCATGAAGTTCTTTCTGCTTAAAGCCCTGGGCCTAGCAGAGAGGACGCCCGGCCGGGGAGCTGCAGAGCAGGGGGGGCCTTTCCCAGCCGACATATCAGTTAGGGGGTGACGGGCGGAGCTGAAGGTTATAAACCTCAGTGTGAAGTAGAGACTTGTACAGTCCCCTTCAAGTCAGGGGTGGTGCAGTGCACAGAACCCAGAAGTCCTGGACCCCATCTCTCCTGCTGTCACCCCACTCCCTTCCCAGAGCTGGGAAGAGCACCTGGATCCCAGCCTTCCCAGCAGAGAAGCCAGGGAGTGAACGGACCCTGGAGACTGGCCTGGCCTGTCTCCTGGTAGGGAGCAGAGCTCTGGCCCGCAGGGGCTGGGGTTGCTCCGTATCTTATGTTGTTAGCCCAGGGCTCAGAGGAAACTGGGCCCCTGTGGAAAGGCATCCAGGAGCCCGTCCCCAGGGCTGCCAGGTCTGACCCACCACTGAGGCCGCGTGGTGAGGACAGGCCCCAGGACTGAGTGATGGGGCCTGCGTCTCACGGCCTGTCTGCTTCCCCCTGCAGAGCCCAGCTACCCCAAACCCAACATCTCCCTGAGCCCCAGCGGGGGGGTCTCCCTGGGGGGAGCCGTGGCCGTCTGGTGTCGGGGGCAGCACCAGGGCATGCGGTTCGTGCTGAATAAAGAGGGACGCCATTTCCAAACTGTGGATCCGGATGGGTTGGAGGCTGTGTTTCACATCAGCAACGTGAGCCGGGAGCACGGCGGGAGATACAGCTGTTCCTATCAGAACAGATCAAAGCCGTCCGCCGCATCGTCCCCCAGCGACCCCGTCGAGATGGTGGTGAGAGGTGAGGGGCCCGGCTCGGCAACCCCATTCCCAGCCCCAGCCAGACCCTCACAGCGGCTCGGTGCTAATGGGTCGCTCAGAGCCAGGCTCTGCCCTGAGCCCTGACGGGATGCCCGTCATAGAATCATAGAATATCAGGGTTGGAAGGGACCTCCGGAGGTCATCTAGTCCAACCCCCTGCTCAAAGCAGGACCAAATCCCCAATTTTTGCCCCAGAATCCAAAATGGCCCCCTCAAGGATTGAACTCGTAACCTTGGGTTTAGCAGGCTAATGAGCTATCCCTCCCCCGTGGAGCAGCAGCCCGTAGAGACTCGGGGCAGGGAGGTGACTTTAACGCTTTCCCTTGTGCGTAGGAACCGTGAGTCGCTATTTAATCCCCTGATCCCCTCCGCTCTGTTCTCCAGGCCCCGCCCCAGGCAGTGCCCCGGCTGGAGCTGAATGAGGCAGGGGCTGCAGGGGAAGTGGTGGCTTGGTGGACACAGTGCTGGGCTGGGACCCAGGAGATCTGGCCCAGCTTCTGGTGCGGTCACAGACTCTTTGTGATGGGAGCATGTCATGATTTTCAAAAGTGTTCATAGAATCATAGAATATAAGGGTTGGAAGGGACCCCAGAAGGTCATCTAGTCCAACCCCCTGCTCAAAGCAGGACCAATTCCCAGTTAAATCATCAAAAGGGCCTCAATCTTGGGGGACCTCAGGCCAAGCACCAGAAACCGAGATGCCCACAGTTAGTGGAGACCTCTGCAAATGCTGGTGTCAATAGTGCTGGCTCCCTTGTGTTGGGGTAGCATGTAGGGCCCCGCCATGTTCAGGGCCCCTTTGTGCCAGGCGCTGCATAAACACAGAATGAAGAAACAGTCCCTGCCCCTGGGAGCTCACGAAGGAAAGTGAACCTGACTGTGCCTCAGTTTCCCCTTCTGTTGAATGGGGATAATGACGCTTCCCTTCCTCCCCGGAGGGCTGGCAGGGTGACTCCCTTTCTGTGTGGGGCTCAGGCCCTGTCGTGCTGGGCCCTGGAGACAAGCCCGTGAATCGCTGTGTGTCCAGGGCAGGCCAGATGCAGTGAACGAGGCAGGGGCCACAAACGGGCATAGGAGGATCCCAAGCAGTAGGGAGCCGTGGCTCGGTGTCTGTGGGGCCGGGAGCCCAGCTTGCAGGGCCGGGATTCTGGGTGGGGGGACTCTGGGATCTGGGAGAGAATCTCTGCCCGGGGCCCTGGATCTGCCCGTGGCTGGGGACTGCCTGGGAGTCCGGGGCTGGGTGGGTGTCCTGGTCTTGTTCTCACAGCCTGTCTGCTATGTGCAGATCCCAGCCTGCCCAGACCCTCCATCTCTCTGAGCCCCACTGGGGTCACCGCCCCAGGGGTAAACATCACCATCCGGTGTCGGGGGCAGCGCCGGGACGTGAGGTTCTTCCTGCACAAGGCTGGAGACCTGAACCCGCCGCGACACATGGACCCTGCTGGGGACGGGGCCGAGTTCCACATCCCCACCGTGGGCCGGCAGCACGGAGGGAACTACAGCTGCAGCTACCGGCCCCGGTCAGAGCCCTTCGTCTCCTCGCAGCCCAGCCACCCCGTGCAGCTGGTGGTAGCAGGTGAGGGGCCCGGCTCCACGTCCCCGCTCCCAGCCCCACACCCGGCCAGATCCCTCCGGTCTTCGCACTGATGGGACGCTCAGAACCAGGGTCTGCCCTGAGCCCTGGGCCCAGCAGAGGGGACACCCAGCCATGCAGCCGGGACGGAGTAACTTGGGGGTTCCCCAGCTGGGGGTGAGCAGCAGCCACTGGAGGTTCGGGGCAGAGGGAGTGGGGATCCCTTCCCCCAGGGGGAGCTGCAGAGAAGGGGGCTTTTCCCAGGGGGATGTTCCCCTGTGTTGCTCCTGTTCTTGGAACCCATAGAGGAGGTTGGGTCCTGGGTCCGGGGTGGGGGGCAATTACTGTGGAAACAGATCGTGGTGCCCAGGGGTGGGTGGAGCTGAGACATCAGGGGGAGGGGCAACCCCAGACCCACAGCTCCCCCTATGCCTCCTGCTCTGCAGGTCGCAGCCAGGAATTTGCTGGGGGATCCCAGGGGAGGGACAGGATCTGGGGGACTGGGCTGTGAAATTGGGCCCACAGTCCTGGGGCAATAACCCCCCATTATTGGGCCACATGACATCCCCCTGGCAATAGGAGTGAGCATTACTGAGAATTTCCTTGGTTCTTGCTTTCCCTCCCCACACTGGGGTCTCAGGGGACCCCCTGACCCTCTCCCCAATATATGTTCTGCTGCCTCTGGCTGCGCCCTGGTCCCCAGGGCCCTGGGCACCACCCGACTGTGGGGGGCAGCGAGTGATGTTCCAGCCTCCCTCCACACACTCTGCCTGGCTGTGTTTGGCAGTAGCAAAGATACCCCAGGGATGGGCTCACTGCACAGCAGACAGACCAGGGCAGAGGTACCTGTGGGGGTGGACAGAGGGTCCTATGGGGACAGGGAGCTGGGGTGGTTCCCTGCTGTGGGGGGCTCTGATTGTCCCCATCCCCTGGCGTGGTCCTGGGGTGCTGGGTGTCTCGGGGGCAGTTTGTCCACCCGGGAGCCCCCTTCATCGGGGAAGCTGAGGCTCAGCCCCCTGGGGCAGCAGGACATGGCCTCACCTGAGGGGTCCGGCCCTGGGGAGAGCTCAGAGCCGCAGCACCTGGGAGACCCCCAGAGGGGGGCTGGGCTGGACCTGCTGGATGAAGTGTTGGGGGCTCCACTCCTGGGGCAGAGCTAGCTGCTGATCTCCCCATCTGAGCTGCCAAGTGACTCTCCCCTTCCCTCTGCAGCAGCCCCCGCGGGACACCAGGATTTCACCTATGCCAACATCGCCCGCCTGGCCCTGAGCGCCATGGTCCTGCTCGTCATGGGGCTGATCCTGGCTGAGGCCTATTACAGCCGCCTGAGGGAGGTGCCCTAGGTGAGGTGATCCCCCCCTTCTGAGCCCCTTGCTCTCCCCAGGACTTGGGCCCATGGTGACACGGGTCCCTCTAACCCGCTGTCTCTCTGTGCCCCCAGGAGTCTGGATCCGGCCGTGCAGGGAAGAGAATCTCCCCGGGGGACGAGCCGCTTCCCCTCGGGGGACTGAGATGCCAGCAGAAACCCCCCTGCCCTCAAATACCCCTGCCTCAGAGAATCCTCACCCCAAAACAGCTCCCGTCCTGACAGCAGCTCCCCTGGATTGAACCCCCAGTGCCATCTATGACACTGCACTCCATATGTTTATGGAAATATGCTTATGAGTGTAAATATAATGTAACTGGAATATTCTTTAAGCAAAAGGTCTCTTGGAAGGTATCATTACAAAACTTATGATCTACTGAGTGTGGTCATCCTATTTATATGCATGTATCATTCTTGTATCTAAAACTCGAAATATGACGTTAACTCTGAAGTCACTTAATGGTGGTTTAGAATCTTGATGGCCCCCACTGACTAGGACAATTGGCTGTAGATGGTTTATTTACCTGCAAGCCTTCTTGTGGACCTGGGGGCCAGCCTGTGGGTAATGAAGAAGGAGGTCTCACAGGGACATGTGACCATGTCACCTGATACTGGAATCGATCTTAAGCCTGGTGCTTTTCCATTTAGAAGGAGGGGTGGGAACCCAGAGAGAGACAAGGGAGTCCCGCCTTTGGCCAAAGCTATAAAAGGGGGTGGAACAGAACAAAGGGGGCTGCCAGACATGAGGAATCGCCTAGTTACCACCTGAGCTAAAACTAACAAGGGCTGTACCAGGGAAAGGATTGGGCCCAGACTAGGAAGGAGTCTAGTCTGGGAAAAAGAAAAGGAGTACTTGTGGCACCTTAGAGACTAACCAATTTATTTGAGCATAAGCTTTCGTGAGCTACAGCTCACTTCATCGGATGCATCATTAAAGCTTATGCTCAAATAAATTGGTTAGTCTCTAAGGTGCCACAAGTACTCCTTTTCTTTTTGCGAATACAGACTAACAAGGCTGTTACTCTGTAGTCTGGGAAAGAAGCTTCTTGGAACATCTCTAAGGGGGAGATTTACCTGTATTCAGTTTCTTTTAATGCATTAGGATTAGACTTGCATGTTTTGTTTTATTTTGCTTGGTAATCTTACTGTTATTACTTGAAATGACTTAAATCCTACTTTTAATACCTAATATTATCACTTTTGTTTATTAATTAACCCAGAGTAAGTGATTAATACCTGGGGGAGCAAACAGCTGTGCATATCTCTCTATCAGTGTTATAGAGGGCGGATAATTTATGAGTTTACCCTGTATAAGCTTTATAGAGAGTAAAATGGGTTTAATTGTGGTTTGGATCCCATTGGACGCTGGGTGTCTGGGTGCTGGAGATAGGTGACCTCCTGAGCAGTGTTTGGTCAAAGCCTGCAGCTTTGGGGGTGTGGACCAGAGCTGGGTCTGTGTTTGCAGCGGACTCGTGTGTCTGGCTCAACAAGGCAGGGTTCTGGAGTCTCAAGGTGGCAGTGGAAAACGGCTCAGAGGTAATCCCAGCATGTCAGGTGGCAGTCCGAAGGGTGTCTCTCTGACTGAACCCGTCACACCGTGAGCACGAGCCCCTGCGGTACCTGCTAGAGGAGTCGCCCCTGGGCGGGGAACATTGGACTCCCTCTGGAGCAGAACCTGGAGGGTGATGGAGTCCCACTCGCTGGCCCAGCCAGGCTGGTTCTGCCCAGGGCTGCCAGTGGGGAGCAGGGATGAAGCAGGGCTCAGCATGGGGAAGGTGTGACGAAGTGGGACTGTTCTTAATGTTTCCTCTGAATATTGTGGGGGTGCCTCAGTTTCCCCTAGGCAGTTCTTAAGTATCTAGGTGGTGGAGTAAGGGTGTATAATCACTGCAGAGTCCTAGAGGGCAGGTGTGTGCAGGGGTCTGGACACAGAGACTGGCCGACACCCTGTTTCCTGGCAACTGATGGCCTGGGCCCTTCCCCCCTGCAAGGTGAGAGCTAAAGGGCTGGAGAACAAAGGACTCAGGTGCCTTCCTGGCCCGGGAAAGGGACAAAGCCCAGAGGAGGAGGGGCTGGAGGGAGTTTCAGTTTGGGGCTGGCTGGGACATGGTGTGAAGGGCAGACGTGGTTGTCTGGCTCACTGCCCCCCAGAATGGACCCAGCTGAGGGGTCCCGTTCTTTGCACCTACAAGCTCTGTTTTAGACCATGGTCCTCTCGTCTAATAAACCTCTATTTTACTGGCTGGCTGAGAGTCACATCTGACTGCGGAGTTGGGGGGCAGGACCCTCTGGCTTCCCCAGGACCCAGCCTGAGCGGACTGGCTGTGGGAAGCGCACGGAGGGGCAGAGGAGGCTGAATGCTCCGAGATCAGACCCAGGGAGGTGGAGCCGGGTGAGCTGTGTGTCCTGCAGACAGGCTGCTCACAGGAAGGCGACTGCCCCAGAGTCCTGCCTGGCTTCATGGGGAGCAGTTCCAGAGCATCGCCCAGGGAAACCGTGACAGAAGGCACCACCTGCATCTGCGGGGAGCCCAGAGCACTGGGGAGCCGGGCACTCGATAACTAGCCCCTTCCCGGCCGGATTCCCAGCACCGCCCGTTCTGCCCGCTCCCTTTCCTTGGGGCTGGGCACCCGGCATTTCACAGCCATGGTCACCCCACCCGCCTGCCAGCTGCCACTTCGCAGCCAGCACCTGCCTGGGGGTCCCCATCGAGTCTAAACTGGCCACTCCCAGTTATGGTCTCCCTCTCAGACACCCGCCGTCATCCCCCGTCCATCCAGGACCTCACTGGGCAGGGTGCGTTAGGCCCCAGCGCTTTCCCAACCCGCAGCTGGGTAGTTAAATCCCCCAGGACCACCAGGGCTCATCGCCCAGCCCTGAGCTGGGCCCCTTCCTGCATCCCACAAAATCCCATTCCCCGCAGCATCCCTAGACAGAGCCCCCGTCCCCCTGTGTGTGGGGAGGCTGCGTCTGGCCCTGGCGCTGGAATAACGGCACTTACTGCACCCCCAGTGTCTGTCCCCCTCCTCTCTCTGCAGCGGGGTCCCCCAGCCACTTTTCTGTCCCCCTTTCTCCCTAGACCTCCCCCTCCCTGTATTTCTATTGTACAAACCCCCAGAGCTTCATGCTCCTCTGCCCCCCAAATCTCCCCACTCTAGGGGGGGCTGTGATACCAGAGCCTCCAAATGTCCCCTAATGTTGCAGCCGACGAAGGTGAGTGAGAAGTTCCGGCAGCGTCACGAGAACCTGGATGAATGAACGTTGGAGGGAAAGTTGGCGAGACACAAAGACGGGATTAGTCCAACCCGAGCAGCTGCCAGACAGAACCCACGGGCCAGGCTGGGGCCCACCTGGGACACGGGAGAAAGCGGGGAGCAGAAATCCGTGACCCAAAATTGGGTGTCGGAAACGAGGCCTCATTGGTGGATAAAATATTGTGGGGATGGGCTGTGCCGCCCACCACCCTTTGGGGGCCTTAAAGAAAGAGACTCGCTTCACCCTCCTGGCTGCCAGCCCCCCGTCTCCTGTTCCCCCCAGGCCGTCTGGGCCCTGATCTGCAGAGACGTCCTGAGCAGAGAGGCCGGAGAGAGGGACCTCGACTCCATCGCCCCTCCCCTGGCTGAACCCCCAACCCGGGAGGAAACGGGGTCGGTGTGACATTCAACTCCATATCTTTATAAAAATATTTGTATATGTGTGGATATGATGTAAATGGAATATGCTTTATGCAAAAGTTTTCTTGTCAGGTATCATTACAAAGCTTATAATCTACTAAGTGTGGTCATCCTATTTGTAGGAATGTATCGTTCTTGTATCTGAAACTAGGAATATGAAATATAACTCCGAGGTCCTATTGTAATTATGCAAAGTGTCCCATTCACCAGGACAATTGGTTGTAAATGGCTCAGTTTACTTGTAAGACTTCCTGTATACCTGTGTGCCAGCAAGTGGGTAATGAAGTCTCACAGGATATGTGATCATGTCACCTGAACTGAAATCCATCTTTAACCGGATGCTTTTGCATTTTGAAGGAGACAAAGATTCCTGCCTTCTGCCAAAGCTATTAAAGGAACAGAACAAAGTGGGTCTCAGTCATGTTGAATCCCCTGCTTTTCACCTAAGATATCTGCTGGAATTAACAAGGACTGTACCAGGGAAAGGATTGGGCCCAGACTAGGAAGGAGTCTAGTCTGGGAAAGAAACTTATTGGAACATCTCTGAGGGTGAGATTTACCTGTATTCAGTTTCTTAAATGTATTAGGCTTTGACTTGTGTGTTTTGTTTTATTTCGCTTGGTAACTTACTTTGTTCTGTCTGTTATTACTTGAAACCACTTAAATCCGACTTTTTATACTTAATAAAATCACTTTTGTGTATTAATTGACCCAGAGTAAGTGATTACTACCTGGGGGAGGAAAGAGCTGTGCGTATCTCTCTATCAGTGTTATAGACAGTCATAAATATAAAGGGAAGGGTAACCACCTTTCTGCATACAGTGCTATAAAATCCCTCCTGGCCAGAGGCAAAGTCCTTTTACCTGTAAAGGGTTAAGAAGCTAAGATAACCTCGCTGGCACCTGGCGGGTCTGGCTCAAACCAGACTGGGCACTGAAGTCTTAAGCTGGCAGGGAAAAGAGACTCAGAGTTAGTCAAAGCACATCAGCAGACACGCTCCCCCAAGAAGGTCAGAGCTGGGGGGGCGGGGGGTAGGATTGTTGGGCATGTGAGGAGCGAGGGGGGAGCAGCACCCCCCAGTACTCCCTGGGCTGCTACTTCTACCCCCAGCAGCCTCTCCTCTCACTCCTCCCCCTCCACATCCCTCCGCAGCTCCAGCCCCCTCAGCCTCAGGGTTCCCCATTTTCTTTTTAGTCCCCTGAGTCTCCCCTCACAGCCCCTGTGCTGCAAATTCCCTGCCCAATAAGGGCCCCAACCCCACAGTCACCTCTCTCCCTGCCTCTTCCAAGGCGGGCAGCAAGCTGGGAGATTGGGGGGGTCAGGCGGTGGGGTCAGGTGTGGGGGGGAATGACCCTGCTTCACAATGAATCTGCTGCTTGTCTCCCTCCTGCTCCGGTGGCTGGGGGCGAAGGGTCCTGGAGAGCTGGTGAAGAGGCGGGCCAGGGCCCTGGGACGAGGGAGCTGATTGAAGGAGGCTCATTGGGAGCCTTCGGCTGGGCAGCTGATGCACCTTTAATGCAGCCCCGGCCCAGCCCAGTGCTGTGTGCGAGCCCCAGAGGGGTGACACTACAATTGTGACACCAGGAGTCCTGGCCCCAGCTCCACCCCTCGGCTCTAACTACTAGTCCCCACTCTGCTGCCAGAGCCCAGAACTGAGTCAAACCTTCCTGACCCTCAGCTTTCTGCTGTCCTCTAGCCAATGGCGTATAAACAAAGCCTGTGTCACGTCCCTCTCTAGGGGCCTGGCCACATAACCACTGACAGTGTCTCCTCCAGCTTGGGGGACAGGGTCTCTGCAGGGGCATTAGAAGGTCCCTGGGTCTCTCTTGGTTGGTGACCCATTGGGGGCCTGGGATGGAATTTCTTTTTCTCTGATTTTCTTTTGAACCTGGTTTATTTAATTCACACGCTGAGAAAAGCCCCTTAGAACCAGGCATTACAATGTAAACCCGTCATCACCGCTCAGCTAAGGCGCAAGGGGCAGCAAACCCAGGTCTTTCATATCGCGCCCGCTCTTAACATGGTGCCATGGCTTGTGTTGCAGGTGGGCAGGTAGGCAGACTGAGCGGGAAGGCTGCAGTCAAACCCTCCAGCATCAGGGAATGCCACAAAGTTTCCCAAACACCCTTAACTCTGCCCCCTTGTGCACATGCATTACGGCGCCATCCTTTAATTTCGTGATCACGTATTAATTTGATCTTCATGGGCCATGTCAAGGTTCCTTCCCCACTCTGAACTCTGGGGTACAGATGTGGGGACCCGCATGAAAGACCCCCCAAGCTTATTTCTACCAGCTTAGGTTAAAAACTTCCCCAAGGCACAAAATCTCTATTTTCTTCTTGGACGAGGAATGCTGCCACGACCAAGCGCTTTAACCAAGAACCAGGGAAAAGGACCACTTGGAATTCCTCTTCCCCCAGCAATTCGCCCGAGCCCTCACACCCCCTTTCCTGGGGAGGCTTGAGAATAAACAAGTTGAGCACAGACCAGCTTGGATTTCTTAGGACCCTAAAAACCCAGTCAGATTCTTAAAAAACAGAACTTTATTAGAAGAACAAAACAAAGATAAAAGAAACACTCTGTAAGATTAGAATGGAAGATAATCTCACAGGCAGTCAGATTCAAAACACAGAGAATCCCTCTAGGCAAAACCTTAAATTACAAAAAAGACACAAAAACAGGAATACACATTCCCTCCAGCACAGCGAATTTACAAGCCAAAACAAAGAAAACCTAATGCATTTTCTAGCTAGATTATTTACTAACTTTACAGGAGTGGAGGGCTTGCATCCTTGATCTGTTCCTGGCAAAGGTATCACACAGACAGACAAAATACTTCCCCCCCCCCCCCGAGGTCTGAAAGTATCTTGCCCCCTTGTCATAAATATAAAGGAAAGGGAAAACACCTTTAAAATCCCTCCTGGCCAGAGGAAAAATCCTTTCACCTGTAAAGGGTTAAGAAGCTAGGATAACCTCGCTGGCACCTGACCAAAATGACCAATGAGGAGACAAGATACTTTCAAAAGCTGGGAGGAGGGAGAAAAACAAAGGGTCTATGTCTGTCTGGGTGATGCTTTTGCCGGGGACAGAACAGGAATGGAGTCTTAGAATTTAGTAAGTAATCTAGCTAGATATGCGTTAGATTCTGATTTCTTTAAATGGCTGAGAAATTAAGTTGTGCTGAATAGAATGAATATTCCTGTCTGTGTGTCTTTTTTGTAACTTAAGGTTTTGCCTAGAGCGATTCTCTATGTTTTGAATCTAATTACCCTGTAAGGTATTTTCCATCCTGATTTTACAGAGGTGATTCTTTTTTACTTTTTACTTCTATTAAAATCCTTCTTTTCAGAAACTGAATGCTTTTTCATTGTTCTAAGATCCAAGGGTTTGGGTCTGTGGTCACCTATGCAAATTGGTGAGGATTTTTACCAAACCTTCCCCAGGAAGTGGGGTGCAAGGGTTGGGAGGATTTTGGGGGGAAAGACGTGTCCAAACTACGTTTTCCCAATAAACCCAGATAAACGTTTGGTGGTGGCAGTGGAAGTCCAAGGGCAAAGAGTAAAATAGTTTGTACCTTGGAGAAGTTTTAACCTAAGCTGGTCAAAGTAAGCTTGGGAGGTTTTCATGCAGGTCCCCACATCTGTACCCTAGAGTTCAGAGTGGGGAAGGAACCCTGACACCCCTCATTGGTCATTTTGGATCAGATGTCAGCGAGGTTACCTGAGCTTCTTAACCCTTTACAGGTGAAAGGGTTTTGCCTCTGGCCAGGAGGGATTTTATAGCACTTTGTACAGAAAGGTGGGTACCCTTCCCTTGATATTTAGGATAGGCCACCACCCATGTTTGAACCCAGAATGTAAGAAAGGACGGGTGTGGGGGAATCTGCATGGTAATCATGGTCAGTGGCAGATTGAAGACCAGACCCCATGCTCTCTTGGCTCCCAGCCTGGTGCACCTTCCCCAAGGCTGCAGGGAACATGGAGGGAGAACTGTCCCCCCTCCCCACAGAGACACAGACAAGCTGGGAGCTGCATGACATTTGGCCAGGCCGATGGGCCCAGGCTTGGGTTTTGCAGGCGCCTCTGCTTACTTTGACCGCACTAGAGTTCCCCTACAGATTAGAGACAAAATGCGATGGACACAGGAAGAGACGAGACATCGTCGGCTTCCTGTAGCTGGAGACACCAGCTGAATTTGTTATTTGGGGCTCGGTGGAGCTGGGCTCTGGGGCGTTGGTGGCAGTGCTGAGGGGCCTCTCGCTGCCTCCGTCATGCCATCTGCTCTCACCGTCCTCTTCCTCGGTGAGTGTCAGAGAAAGTCAGTACACGTGCCCACTGATTTCTCCTTCCCCAGCTGATGGAGATAAAACGCAATTGGCCTCTAGGTCGCCTCAGCCTCTCCTTGCCCTGCCCCAGCCACCCCTCCATGGGCTCCTGGCAGATGGATCCGCGCCGTTGCCCTGCTGAGCGGTGGGGGGCCCCCATGTCTCTTGTGTCGCTAGCCCAGCTCTCGCTCTTGGATTTGGGGAAAAAACATCCAGGAGACTCTCTCCCTGCAGCCCCTGTCTCGGCCTCGTCACTGGGGCCGGGCTGTGGGGACGGGGAACAGTGACCGTGCCGGGGTCTGTGTCTCACGGCCTGTCTCCTTCTGCCTGCAGAGCCCAGCTACCCCAAACCCAACATCTCCCTGCACCCAAGTGGGGGGTCGCCCCGGGGGGAGCCATGACCGTCCGGTGTGAGTGTTGGTGTCGGGGAGCGAGGGTCCTTCTGTATAAAGCTGGAGACCCAGAAGCACGACAGGACAAAGACCCCCCCAGAGGATGTGGCTCAATTTTCCATCCACAACATGAGCCAGAGAGATGCAGGGAGCTACAGCTGCCGATATAGCATCAAATCCGACCTGTCTGTCTGGTCAGAGCCCAGCGACGCCATGGAGCTGGTAGTAGCCGGTGAGGGGCCCGGCTCAGCATCCCTGCTCCCAGCCCCACACCCAGCTGGATACTCAGAGGGGCTTAGCCCCAATGGGGCGCTCAGAGCCAGGCTCTGCCCTGAGCTGTGGATCCAGCAGAGGGGACGCCCGGCTGGGGAGTGGGGACGGAGTCACTGCGGGGTTCCCCAGCCAGGGGGAGCAGAAGCTGCTGGAGATTCAGGGCAGAGGAAGGGGGGATCCCTGCCCCCAGGGAGGCTGCAGAACAGGGGGCCTTTCCCAGGGGGATGTTCCCCCAGCTGACCCCACTCTGGGGACACACAGAGGAGTCAGGGCTCAGAGGATGCTCAGCTGGCTCCGGCCCCAGCGCTGAATTCACTTCCCACCAGCCTGGACAATTAAACCCATAACAAACGCCTGGTCGTGGGGCGAGGGGACCAGTCGCTGAGTCACCATTTCAGCCTCTTCCCACCCGGGCCTGGGTGCTGGTTCCGTCCCTCCCCAGCCCCAGCCCACGCTCGATTTCATCCCACAGAGGGAACCGACCCAGCTGGGCCCCAGCAGCCGGATCCCCCCATGATGGAGCCGGAGGGAGAAGGTGAGCAGGAGAAATGTAACAATTCATCCCCCAGGGAACAGGGCTCCCCGCTCCAACGCCCACGGGGCCAGTCGGGCTGTTTGGAGGGGGATGGTCCCTGCAGACAGAGCTGATGGGCTCATTTCTTCTATATAGAGGGTGATGGACAGATCCATGGGGACGGACGGTCACGGGTCGGTGGGAATATGAGTCTGTGGGAAAGTAGGGAGGTGGACAGATGGGAGCGTGTTTGGTGAGGGATAGAAAGATGGACTAAAACCTTGTCTACATGAAAACTGGACCTGAAATGACAAATCCCGTGTGGTTCCCAACCGCCCCCTCCCCCCCCGCAGTGATCTCAGAGCAAGTCTGGACTGTCGGATTAGCCGTCCCATCCGGTTTGATACAGCCCCGTTTGGCAGATGAGCTCACCTTTAGCTCTATAGACACAGGGACGTTCCTCCTCCCAAATAGGAACAGCCGCACCGAGACTGACTCCGCAGTGACTCCAGGTGTGAATGGCACCTCCTGGCCTGCCTCTGCTAGAGACAAACAGGAGGAAGTGAGCGTCCCCACCAGGGAGGGAACAGGGTGGGGGGGTCCCCATTCTCCACCAACTAAAATCCATCCCTCCTCTCCCTGGGACTGACAGTGAAGATCGATGCTGAGTCAGCAGCTGGGGGCAGATCGCTGAGTCGCTGTTTCTTCCCCTCCCCAGGCCCTGGTGTACGCTGGTTCTATTCCCGCAGAGGGAACCGCCCTGATCCAGCCTGGAGCGGCACCGGCTCCCACCCGCCCGAGCAGAGCAGGGCCAGGTACCAGGGCCGGGGCGGGAATCACCGTCCAGCCAGCCCTGGAAACAGCCTTGTGGTGCCCAGGGGCTGGGGCTGGTTGCAGGGAATGACGGGGGAGTGAATCTGGGTGGGTGAGGCCCAGACACCACAGGGAGGGGCTCATTGACATGGGGGGAAGGAGAAACAGACCCACTGCCCCTCGCCCACTACGAGGCCCTCAGCTCCCCAGACGCCTACTGCCCTGCAGGTCACTGTCTCGGAGCTGTGGGGGGATCCCAGGGGAGGGATGGGGCTGTGGGGGCTGGGCCCTGCTGGGTGCACAGGTGCTGGGGCAATGAGCCCCCTCCCTGGGCCTCATGATCTCCCCCTGGTAATAGGGGTGACCATTATCCAGAATTCCCTCTGCTCTTGCTTGCCCTCCCCCATGGGGCTCCCAGGGGACCCCTGACCCATCCTCCACAGACGTTTTGCTGCCTCTGGCTGCTTCCTGGGCACCACGGGGTGGGGGGAGCAGCGGGTTACGTCCCAGCCTCCCCCCGTGCGCACTGCCTGGCTGTGTTTGTCAGCAGCCGAGATACCCCGGGGATGGGCTCACTGCGCAGCAGACAGGCCGGGGCAGAGGCACCTGTGGGGGTAAACTGAGGGGGTCCTACGGGGACAGGGAGCTGGGGTGGTTCCCTGTCCTGGGGGGCCTGGGACCCTGCGTCTCTGACTGTCACAGTCCCCTGGCCAGGCCCTGGGGTGCCGGGTGGCTCAAGGGGGTAGTTCACCCACTCTCTTTGGCCCCCAGCTGCTGATCTCCCCGTCTGAGCCGCAGAGTGACTCTCCCCTTCCCCCCGCAGTAGCCCCCCTGGGATGCCCGGATTTCACCCACGCCGACATCGCCTGCCTGGCGCTGAGCGCCATGGTCCTGCTCATCGTGGGGCTGATCCTGGCTGAGGCCCACTACAGCCGCCCGAGGCTGGTGTCTTAGGTGAGGTGACCCCCACTTCTGTGCCCCTTGCTGCCCCCAGGGGCTGGGTCTAGTGCGACACGGGCCCCTCTAACCTGCCATCTCTCTGCACCCCCAGAAGCCTGGATCCAGCCTTGAAGAGAGGAGAATCTCCACGAGGGACGAGCTGCTCCCCCTTGGGGGCTGAAACGCCGGCACAAAACCTCCTGTTCCCAAACACCCCTGCCTCGGTGAATCCCCCCCCCAACAGCTCCCGACCTGACAGCAACACCCCAGGATTGAACCCCGAACCCCGCGAGCATCAGCCCCTGCAGCACCAGATAGAGGAACTGGCCCCTGTGCTGGGCTCATTGGGCTCCCCGCGGAGCAGCCCCTGGACAGCGCCAAACGGGCCAGTCTCTGCCCAGGGCTGTCAGTGGACAGCGGGGAGCCTGTGTCTTGCATGGCACTAGAATAATGGCACTTATTGCCCCCCCCCGTCCATCCCCCTCCTCTCTCTTCAGCGGGTGCCCCCAGCCCCTTTTCTCTCCCCCCTTTCTCCCTAGACCTCTCCCACCCTGTATTTCTCTTGTACAAACCCTCAGAGTTGCCCCCCAAATCTCCCCACCCCAGGGGGGGCTGTGATACCGGAGCCTCCCAATGTCCCCCCGTGGTGGGTTCAGCCGACGAAGGTGAGTGAGAAGTTCAGGCAGCCTCACGAGAACCTGGACGAATGAACGTTGGGGGGAAAGTTGGCGAGACAGAAAGATGGGATTTGTCCAACCCAAGAGGCCACCGGACAGACCCCATGGGCCGGGCTGGGGCCCACCTGGGACACGGGAGAAGGGGGGGAGCAGAAATCCGTGACCCAAAATTGGGGGGTCAGAAACGAGGCCTCATTGGTGGATAAAATATTGCGGGGACGGGCTGTGCCACCCACCACCCTTTGGGGCCTTAAAGAAAGAGACTCGCTTCGCCCTCCCGGCTGCCACCCCCCGTCTCCTGGGCCCCCGGGCCCTCCGGACCCTGCTCCGTGGAGACGTCCTGAGCAGAGCGGCTGGAGAGAGGGACCCTGACGCCATCGCCCCTCCCCTGGCTGAACCCCCAACCTGGGAGGAAATGGGGTTGGACTTTCATAGCAGCCGCGGTGACGCCAGATCCAGCCCAGCTCCACCGGCTCCTCTGCCCCCCAGGACAGTCGCTAGCGTCTCCGGGGCCAGCGGGGAGACGCCCAAACCCGGGGGATTTTCCGGCTAGAGACTCGCTCCAGCGAATGGGGCCGGGGCGGGAACAAACCCCTCGTTTCACACGGCGCCTGCCACGGCTCCCTGGTTCCTGCTCTGCTGGGTCTGTCTCAGCCGGTCCCAGGGGTCACTGGGGGGTTTGCCGTGGGGCTGAGCAGGCTGCGGGCTCTGGACCTCGCCCCGGCCTGTGTTTAACCCTGTTCAGTGTGGGGCAGGGGCTGGGGCGTGTTCGCACCTCGGGCCCTTTATTGCGTCTCCATGAACACAACAGGGCCCAGAGTGATTTAGCCACCAGCGCTTCTGGACCCCCCCACAGCGGGTGCTTGCGGGGAGCCAGCTGGGGGGAGCCGGGAGTTTGGGCGAAGTAGGTTGGGAGAGTGGGTAGAGGGGAGAGGGGTCAGGATGGGGGCAGGACTTTGGGGCAGACAGGCTCCCCACAAAGTTCAGAGCCGGGGGCCAGGATTGTTTGGGGAAGTGAGGGGGGAGGGGGCAGACGGTGCCCCTGTCAGGGAGTGTGAGGATGTGAGGCAGCAGGGAGAGGGGAGTGTTGACCTGGGAATGTGCCCTGGGGATGGGAGACCTGAGAGCCTGTCACCTGAGCCAGGAGGGGTGGGGAGGTGCCCAGGAATGTGGACGGAGACTGCAGCAGGGAGCCTGCTGGGGGGGTTTAGTTTTCAGTTTGGGGCTGGGTGGAGGAACGCAGGGAACCCCAGGGCTGGGGTCTAAGCTCCCTGCTCTCCCAGAAGGACTTGACTGAGGGGTCCTGGTTGTACCCACAACCTCTGTTTGAGACTGTGTTCCTGTTGTCCAATAAACCTTCTGTTTTACTGGCTGGCTGAGAGTCTCAGTGGATCCCAGGAAGAGGGGTACAGGGCCTGGACTCCCCCACACTCCGTGACAACTGGTGGCAGCCATGGGATGTACTGCACCCCGTGAACGGCGCTTCCTGCAGTAAGTGACTGGGGAGCAGTAAAACGAAGGGACCAGGCGTGCTGAAGATTGAGAGAGACGGTTTCAGGGGGCGGTTAACCCCTGCGAGTGTGTGACCAGAGAGAAGGACTTTTGCAGTAACAGGGTCCCCCGGGGGATTGCAGTGAGCAGTCCCAGGGGCGGAGGAGTCTGCAGCTCGACCCTGGTAAAGAGGTGGTGACCTCAAGAAGGACTGGCACATGAGGGGTTTTTCCTGGAAACCGTGGAAAGCTGCCCGGCCTGCGAGTGGCCAGCAGGGAGATGTACGCTAAACGCCTTAAGAGCGACCTGGTGGAGCTGTGCAGGCAGAGGGGGCTGCGCACTGGGAGGTCCACCAAGGAACAGCTGATTGCCCAGTTGGAGGAGAGGGATCGCTTGGATGACCCGATCCCTGTCCCTGAGGGAAGCCGCCCGGTGGACGCAGCGTGGGCCCTGGGGCCTGACCGGGCTGGGAGGGGTCAGACTGCTGCCGAGGACATCCCGAGATCCTTCCTACCTATGCCTGGGGGAGGGGTTGGGAGAAGCCCAGTGAAGACCGAAGGCACCCTGACCCCGGCAGCCAGCAGGGGATCCTCCTGGCGGAGCTCCCCATCCCTGGAGCGGAGGTGGAAGGAATGGGAGAGGGAGATGAAAATGAGGGAGCTGGAGGACTGTGAAAAGCAGCGTCAGCATGAGGAGAAACAACGTCGGCAGGAGGGAAGGAGAGGGAAGGAGAGGGAACATCAGGAGAAGGAGAAACAAAGACAGCATGAACTGGAGCTGGCCAGGCTGAGGAGCAGTGGGGCCCCAGCTGCGGTGAGTGTGGGGGGACCCAAAACTGCAAGGAGCTTTGATAAGTGCTTCCTGGCCCAGCGGAAGGAGGGAGAGGACATAGATAGAATCATAGAATCATAGAATATCAGGGTTGGAAGGGACCCCAGAAGGTCATCTAGTCCAACCCCCTGCTCGAAGCAGGACCAATTCCCAGTTAAATCGTCCCAGCCAGGGCTTTGTCAAGCCTGACCTTAAAAACCTCTAAGGAAGGAGATTCCACCACCTCCCTAGGTAACACATTCCAGTATTTCACCACCCTCTTAGTGAAAAAGTTTTTCCTAATATCCAATCTAAACCTCCCCCACTGCAACTTGAGACCATTACTCCTCGTTCTGTCATCTGCTACCATTGAGAACAGTCTAGAGCCATCCTCTTTGGAACCCCCTTTCAGGTAGTTGAAAGCAGCTATCAAATCCCCCCTCATTCTTCTCTTCTGCAGGCTAAACAATCCCAGCTCCCTCAGCCTCTCCTCATAACTCATGTGTTCCAGACCCCTAATCATTTTTGTTGCCCTTCGCTGGACTCTCTCCAATTTATCCACATCCTTCTTGAAGTGTGGGGCCCAAAACTGGACACAGTACTCCAGATGAGGCCTCACCAATGTCGAATAGAGGGGAACGATCACGTCCCTCGATCTGCTCGCTATGCCCCTACTTCTACATCCCAAAATGCCATTGGCCTTCTTGGCAACAAGGGCACACTGCTGACTCATATCCAGCTTCTCGTCCACTGTCACCCCTAGGTCCTTTTCCGCAGAACTGCTGCCTAGCCATTCGGTCCCTAGTCTGTAGCTGTGCATTGGGTTCTTCCGTCCTAAGTGCAGGACCCTGCACTTATCCTTATTGCTTCCTGACAGCTTTTGAGAATGCCTGCGAGATGCACAGGGTTGACCCTGCAGACAGGCTCCAGTTCCTCACCCCCTTACTGGACCCCAAAGCCGTGGAGGTGTACAGCTGAATGACAGGGGCGGAGGCAGGGGACTACGACCTGTTCAAACAGGCCCTGCTCCGTGAGTTTGGGCTGACCCCCGAGATGTACCGGAGAAGGTTTCGGAGTTAGCGTAAAATGCCTGAGGTCACATATCTACAACTGGTCAACCGGATGCAGGGATATGCCCGCAAGTGGACAGCTGGGGCCCAAGCTAGAGAGGACCTGCTTGACCTAATTGTACTGGAGCAACTGTATGAACAGTGCCCTTCCGACCTGAGGCTGTGGTGGGTGGACAAAAAGCTAGAGAACCCCCAGCATGCAGGCAGCTGGCTGACGAGTTTGTGAACAGGTCAGGGAGTAGCAGGGAGGAGTCCCAAAATAACAGGCCCCCCACGATGCAGAGAGAGAGTCACCTTGGGACCTCCCAGCGGGGAAATAGGGAGAACCCCATCCCAAGGGGAACGCCTGGCGTCGGGACCCTCCAACCCGCTCGAGGGCACCAATGTGACCTGAGCTGCTATCACTGTGGCCAGAGAGGCCACGTACAGACCCAGTGCCCCAGGCTCAGGGACAGACTGAGCAGACCTTGGGGAGGGTACCACATCGGAGGCGCAGGACCCTACCCTGGTGGGGAGGGAGCGCTGAGGGGTACGGCTCAGAGAGCCTGTGGCCTCAGACCCGGCCAATGAGAAGGAACCGGTCCCCATCCCTTCCCCAGCCGCTGAGTTCCAGGCTGAGT